>NW_025999931.1:1106217-1110293 GCF_001458135.2 Marmota marmota marmota | reverse complement strand
AATTCTCAGCTTTGATACAAATCTTAAGGTTAATATATCTCATTTCCATTTGAAGAAAGGATCTACTTGAGCAACGTTTAGCTGGGAAATTCTTGGTCTGTAATTTAAACAATCAATAAAATTATCTGAATACTGACTTAAATTTTTAAGATGAAGAAAGAGGAAATAGGAAGCACAAAAGAACGTTCTCATTTATGAGTTCATTTTCATTAATGTAAATATGTTATGTAACTACGACTTGTATATATCTATGCTTAGTTACATGCAGTGATAATATTAGAGCTGGTAGCAAAATGTCAAATTGACGAAGAAGGTTCAATTCCTGTGACTGCTGGCAGCATCTTTTGCTTTTTGGTTTTAATTCTGCTGCAGTTGTCATCTCTTTGTTACAATTTAGAGGTAGTTTAATTATTTATCAGTATGTAATCAATCTTTAAAAGACTTTTTTTTCTTTTTGAGAATGAAATTTCTGATCTATTATAGAATTTAAGAATCTGTTTAGAATTTTAATTTACATTTTTATTGAAGGAGAACTTTCAGAAATACTTCATAGATTGCTAAATTATATGCATCATTACATACAAATGACCACATAAGTAAAACATACTGTGGTGAACATACCTCAGACTTTTAAAAGTTAGAGCCCTGGTTTCTCAAAATACCTATCTATTCAGAGTGGTTAGGGTTTATCCTTAGAAAAAATATTGTCAGTATTCTTCAGATTATTGATGGTGTAGGATTTTCCAAGAGTGCAGCACTATACTCTTCATTATGAAGTTTCCAGTTGCTGACATCCATTCTGCATGCAGAAAACATGGCGCCTGGCTGTATTATTACATCTCAGTGATTGAAAAATACTAAATATGAAAAATGTATAGCTCATGAAAATTAATCAAATGCAGTTTTAGTTTTTATTAAAATTGCTTTCCAGAATATCAAATCTGTTCCAGGCTTTTGAAACAAACCAGAGGAAAGGCAGTGAAAAAAAACAAAACAATAAGAAAAACAACCTGAAAATAAGTCATTGTTCTCATGAACTAATAGAGAACATTTGACTCTTTTATTTCCTTTTTCTAAAAAATTAGTAGAGTATATTATGATTACTCCCAGTAATGTATTATGCGCTTGCTAAAATTCACATAAAACTTTGTGTAGCATTCTGAGCTAATAGTACTTAAAATATTTCTAATTATTTTCCATTTAGTGTTCATATGAATGTTGGTATTGTGATTTCAATGTTGAATATAACATTGTGGATCAAGAAGATATGGTAAATCAAAAAATCTCATATAATCTAAAAATAGTTACATATTTCCTAACTTCAATATAAATAAATTTTTAAAAAAAATCAATGAAATCCCAGTGATATGCTTACTTATTTCTGCATTTCAAAGCAAATGAAACAGTTTACATCTTGTTATCATGGAAACTTGTCAAAAAGGTAAGTTTTTCCTACAACTAAAATAAGAACAATCAGTATTTAAAGGAATACCTCCTTTTATTTTCAATATAAAATTAAACTGGAGGACCTGTTATTGATAAGTTGCCCCATGTTGGCTGCTCCATTGCAGTTCAGGGAAATTGAATAATGTAACATGATAATGTGTATGGATTAAGTGTCTTCTTATTCCTCATAGACTCTATAATCTGATATTCAAACACTATAACATGTTGCCTTTGCTTTTCTACAACTTTCTGTAGGGTCACTCTTGTTTTCATCCCATAGAAGTAATTTTGACTAATGCTTCACTGGAAAGCAGAACAAGTGTATTTAGACATATATAGTTACCTTGACGATGACGGTTTAGATTCAGTAACATTTAATAGAAGACAGTTTTTGAAACACACAAAGATATGAGATAAGCTTGCAAATTGAATATTGAGATATGAGATAGATTTATTTTAGTATTTATTTTTTAGTTGTAGTTTGACACGATATTTTTATTTTATGTTTTTATTTTTATGTGGTGCTGAGGATAGAACTCAGGGCCTTGCATGTGTTAGGTGAGCTCTCTACCTCTGAACCACAACCCCAAGCCTGTAGGATAGATTTAAATTTTCTATAGTCATTCTTAATTTCTGAATCCTTTCTGAGCTCTACTCATGTTCATAGAAAACATTACTAGTTAAATTCTTGTTTTTACCATATTCTCAGATTTAAACTAACAATTCATAATTTAACCCTAAACATGAATGCAAGTCCCTTTCCCATTCAAAGCTTCCTACTGCTGATGTAATAAATTAACATAAATTCTGTGACTTAGATACATTTTATTTACCATAGTACAATGAGTGAATGTAGAAGTGAATATGACTGGGCTAACCAAAGGTGTCAATATGGGTTCCTTCTTCCTCCATAGAAAGAGCAGAACAATATCAAACAAGTGTAGCAGAATTTAACTGGTCATTTTGAATGAGTTACACCAAAGTGCTCAGGGGCTTGTTCATATTCTGAAGTTTTATATTTGAAACCCTGCTATGGTTGCTTTATTGCAGATCAACAAGAATGATATGTAACAAAATGGCCCAAGCCAAGTGGCAGGAAGAAAAGACTTGAACATGAGTATATACATTGATTTTGAAAGGCACAGCGGGTCTATTGGGATGACAGGTGGGATGGGGGTGGGCAGCAGGTTACACAGGTCACAGCCAAAGCTATGGGGCATAAATGAAGTGCATAGGTCCTGGGGCTACCCATGGCCCAGGAACAGCAGCTTATAGGCCCTCTCTTCCTGCTTCTGGCAGGTTCAGTTGAGTGGCACTCGGAGGTAGGAGGTGGGCACATAGCCTTCACCTCCCTGTGTCTGCCAGACCCATATCCAGCCATTGCCTTTGTCCTCTTCCATCAGACTGAGGTCCTCACCTTGGTCACAGAGATGCTGCCTTCGCTGAACCCTATTGTGGGGTGGGCCCAGTTCTCTGCATTAGAAAAACTTGAACAAACTAGCCAGACACACCAGAGCAACTGATGTGCCCCCACCCCTCCACCCCCATGTGTTCTCACCTTCAAAGTGGTAAATGGACACACACTGGCCTATGGGTGATGCAGGCTCCTCAAAATCCTCATCACATGCCATGTACATAGGGGTTTCCTGGCCCTCTTCTGAGGTGTGCTCTTCAGAGCTGTCTGGGGCAAGAAGGCAGATGGAAGCAGGTCTTCTGTGTATCTCTGGCCATATGTGCTCTGGCCTCCCGGCTCACCTCTCCTTGTTGACCTGTGAAGCGTTTCTGCTACTGTCCCTGGGGACACTGGATGGGGGGTTGTGAGGACAGGTGTGCTGGCACAGGCTGTCCCCTAGCTTTCTTAGGACCTGCCTCTCAGCTTCTGCCAGACAAGCCTTGGAGGATGAGATCACATCATCTCCAGGCCAGGGTTCAGAGGTTGGCCCACCCTGCACCTGGATTCTTCCTGAGATCATCCATGCACACCCAAGATGTTGATGAGAAACAACTGGATCCCTGTACCCCAGCCAGAAGTAACTTAGCCAGTCTGGTGATGACTCTACCCCTACGCAGGGCCTTCCCCTTACCTTGTACTTCTGTACTTCCAATTTCAGCCGTTTGATATGGCTTAGTGTTTCTGTGATCTGGGGCTCCAAGCTGGCAGGGTCACCCATCTGGAGTGTCTTCTCATACACGCACTTTATTTTCTTCAGAGATTCCCTGGGGCAAGACAGGGAAGAAAAGAGTAGTGGGTGAAGGCGCTCACAGCAAGGAGCAAGGCCACACACTGATTACAACTCAAATGTGGGGGCCAGACATGGTGGCCTGCAATTGTGGTGTCAGCTACCGGGGAGGCTGAAATATTAGGATTGTTTGAGCCCAAGAGTTAGAGGCCAGCCTGGGCAATGTGGCCAAACCCACAAAAAAGAGCTCCAATTCTAGTAGGGCTAACTGCCTGGGTTGGCATCTTCAGTTGGCATTTCCTGGTGGTGTGACCTTAGGCTATAGAGCACTATCTGCAGACCTTAACCTTGAAAATGGGAATAAATGCATGTGTGTGCCATGTGGGCTGTTGTGAGGACTGGTACAGTACTTGTACACAGTCCTAACAGTCATATATATATATATATATA
>NW_025999931.1:1086415-1104784 GCF_001458135.2 Marmota marmota marmota | reverse complement strand
TTGCTCTAGGGGGCTAAGAAGTAGCTCAATGTCAGAGCACTCCACTGGCAAGTGCAAGGCACTAGGTTTCATTGCCAGCACTTGAAATGGACAGGAAAGAAAGGAAACTTTGTAAGAGAGTCAGAATCCTATCTGTGCTTATCATCTCTTAGAAAAACCTAAGATATCCAGGAAGTCCATGTGAAGTGAGTAGAATAGAGCCTGGAGTACAGTGGATGTCCATGATTCTAGCTGCATTTCCTGTCATTAGTCTCCCATTCCCATATCCTCTACACATCTGGGTAGTGGGTGCTGTAGAGCACTAGTGGAATATGACAGACCTCAGCTCAGCTTCCATTCGGTTATTACCTGAGACATGTCACAGATGAAGAAACTGAGACACTAAATGTTATATCAAGCTGCCCATTACCTCCAGGAGCTGGAATTCATGAGCAGGCTGCCTTGACTCTAGGCATATACCCTGTACCTGCTGCTCCATCATAGAAACCCAGAAACCACCCAGTGGAGTATGCAACTTCACCCCCATCTGTCCAAGAGGTAACTCGCAGACAGCAAACTAGAACTTGACCACCTCCTGGCAAGTGGCGAACATCATTCCTATTTTGTGCAGAACTGGGAAGAGGAATTTGCTGCTTGGGAGAAAGTGAGTAAAGATTTTCTTTTTAATCTGGCAGATTTTTATTTTTAATATTTAAATATTTGAATTATTAAATACTTAGCCATATGCTTTTATTTCCTTTTAGCTCTCTAATGTGATGGATTAGACTGTAAGGCTTCTTGATATTGAACCATGTTTGCATTGTTGGGATAATGCCCAATTGATTATGTATTTTTTTCTTTAAAAAATAACCTTTTTCCTATTCTAGTGAAGGAGACATAACATAAAATTTCCTCTTGTGATTACTATGAAGCATACAGTTCTTTGGCATTAGATACCTGCACCCAACTAACACCACCATGCCATATATTGTTTTGTAGTACATCATTAAATTTTCTTGTCAGGATTTTGTATCTAAAACCAGAAGCGAGGTAAAATGAGCCCCTAATTTCATTGACTTGAATTCTTGCTCAATGATTTGGGAACCCAGGTTCCCCATCCTTCTAAATAAACTGGCAGCTTTCACTCTATTTGCTAAAAATCCTTGCATGGGAGTGAAAGCAACAGTTTCCTCCAGACGCATGAAGAATCACCTATAAAACCTCCCTGCTGGTGTCTCTGTGACATTTTTGGGTGCATTTGAGTGTAAATATTTTGTGGTTACTTTTTGTCTGTGCTAGGCAAGCACTCTACTGCTGTGCATACCATTCTTTTAAATATAACCCAATGGCACTCTTCAGTCCCCTGCCTGGCCGCTCTGCCAGGCCCTACCTCTGATTCACCTCTTCTGCAGCTCCTGGTTGTGTTCTTCTAACTGATACTGGAGCCACTTTCTCTGCTGCTATGGGGGCAAGTGGCTAAAATCCTCTGAAGCCACAGTCTGCAAAGGAAAGAGAGGGTTGAGTCTGGGATTCTGAAGCTGAAGCTTCCAGGTGCTGCACACTCCTGAGGATTCAAGTCCACCTTCCTCCCCTTCCAAATATCTTGGGAGCAAGGTCATAGACAGAGTGAAGAAGGTGTGGGGCCCAGCTGGCTGCAGGAAGCAAGCCTATGGTCCACCACCTTGCTGATGGGAGGGCCAGTGCCCCCTCCTCCCACAGTCCTCACTTACCCCATGGCCTCCTGGAAGGATCTGGAAGGATGATAGCCACAGATTGACTGACTTACTGATCTCAATAAGACCAAGGGGTCATAGACAGCTGGTAAGGGAACCCATTAGGCAAGGCCAATGACATGACACCCTCTAGGGGAAGAGGGTTGGGGGGCGTGACTACCAGCTGGGTCCAGGAGGGGGCAGGCAAGGAGGAGGCAAGGGCAGAAAATGAAGATGGACAGAAGGATGAACATAAGTATGAATGCAGAGAAGCAAAAGCAAAAAATAAATAAAAAAAATAGTAACAATATCCCAACTCAAGATGCATAATCACACAGAAAATACATGTAAGGGCAACACAAAATCTGATAGGTAACAAGGACGTCATTAGACTCAGAGAAAGAGGTCACACCTCTCTCTACCCCATCTCCTACATCCCTTGACTATTTGGTCTAGGGGCTGGAACAGGGATTCTATAGTCCACTGGGCTTTCTGGACTCAGTTTAGAAGGAGGTACAGGAGGCATTTGCATGAAGAAAGGCTTCAGACACAGGCCAAAGTGGCATGCCACTCATAGAGGGCTGTGGAAGGCAGGAAAGGTCAGGGGTTACAGCTTAGGAGGAGAGGGCTGAAGACCAGGATGGCTGGTGTCAGTGGGAGGTATCTAAGGCATACTAGGGAGTCAGGGGCTGTCCAAGATATAAACCGGTGGTGTTAGGGTTTACGTCTGATGCTGAAAACACACAAACAAACAAACAAACAATACCAAAACTATAGGGCATAAGGATCCATCAGCTGGATAGAGATCTGGGGTTAGGGGCACTCCTAAAAGACAGGAACACAAACTGTCAGTCCAGCACGAATTCCACCAGCAGATCTTCTCCCAGCATCCCGAGCATCAGCAGACAGATGCCACAGGACAACATCCTGCCCTCCTCAGCCTCAAGGGACTCCCAGGCCAATATGCTGCTGACTTGCCTTCCTTCCCTCCAGTCCAGGCATGTAGCAAAGAGGAAAATTATGTATAGCCCAGGACTCAGCATTCCTGTGGCTAGGCTCAACTCATTAGGGCCTCAGCTGTCCCCACTCACTGTCTTCTCACACAACATTCTGGGCCCCCACCTTGCTCTTCTTCAAAAAAGGCCAGTGCTTGGCACAACTATGGCCAGGGCCCTGGAACTTAGGCTCTCCATGAGCGGGTGTCCAGGCCATTTTCTGAGTGTGCACAGATCACAGGCTGGCTGAAGTCCTCAAATTCCACATCACCAGGGCAGGCATAACCTGACTTGTGCAGCTCTATGAGAATCTGGGTGTCCTGGGGGAAGAAACAGTGGGTGGGCAGTCAGGGGCAAGGCCCAGTACCTACTTTGGGAGATCCCCACAGTGCCCACTCATTGGCCTACTCAGGCACCCACATTCTTGGCATCCACAGCTTAAGCAGCCACCTTCATGTCCTCAAAGCACTTGGTAATGATGAGTAACACCTGCAGTTCCATCTCTGACAGCAGTCAGTACCCTGATTTACTGATCTCACTGAAGGTGGCTCTACGCTCATCCTTGTTCTGCAGTTTCTGTGGGGATAGGGAAAAGGCATGAAACACATGGGTGGAGGCAGATCAGGTATGAAGCATTCTGCAAATATGATGGTGCCCTAACTGTCAGCACTAGCTCCTGCCCAGTGTGGTGGGGAAGACACACTCCTGTAGGCGGAGCTGCAACATAGGGCTGGGGGTTGAAAATGGGTTATATAAGAACTGTAAATTGCTTCAGGTCAATTTGGTATCACTTGTGTTTTGACACAAAGTAATGGAGTATATCTTGTTTCCAATGTTTATTTAGTATAAGTGATTTTGGATCTGTATGTACTTTTTTTGTAAATTATTTTATTGAAATTATTATATGAAATAATAAATTTTTCATTGAAATAAAAATTTACAAAGAATAGGTAACTATCCCCAAGGAGTTTAGTGATTAAAAATATCAACTAGTTGGCTATTTTATCTGCACATAATTAGTGGAAGTTTTAGTTGTTTCATACTGATTGGATTGAAGTAAATTTGAATATATATTTGAGATAAATACAAACTCTGATAAATTTTAAGTTATTCACTTCATAAATTATATTTTTGGAAAAAACCTCATGGTACTTTTAGTTGAGGAAAGTAAATGTCTTATCTGGAGCTTGGCCCCAAACAAAGAAAGGCACCTTGATTTATTTCACTGAGTGGGCTTTGCTATGTTTTCTTTCCATTGGTAGTGTGTCCCATTACTAGGCACAGCTAAATTCTAGAATCACACATTTCAGGAACAAAGAAACCATAAGCAAATGTGGACATGTTTAGGTAGCTTGGAAGAAAAATCATGTCCTGTGATGTAGAAGAAACAAGTGATCATATCCTTTTTTCAGGTATAGTGATCAAAATATGTTCAAACTAACAGGACTTCTCTCCCTGTAATGATATCCTATTAGATGCTGATGAGTAACCAAAAGCATAGAAACATGTGATAGGGAGACTCTCTTGATGTTATTGGCCCATGGTTACAGATTAATGTGAATCAACCAATGTTCAGGCTTAAGTCATTTTATCAGAGGGAAGATTCAACTTTCACTAACCCAGATAGCATCCAAAGACATAGCTTTTTCTTCATATATAAGTAAAGCCATATTTTGGGCATAAGGTGGAAGAAATATATCAAAAGTGATAAAAAAGTACAGTGTTGCTGACAACTCTAATGGGTTTGGATAAAAGTTTATGTTCACATCTTGTCAATGGTGGTACTTCTTTCCTTGGTTGTCCAAATTGACCTTGACCAAACTCCTTATTGTATATATATTTGAGATAAATATGAACTCTGATAAATTTTAAGTTATTCACTTCATAAATTATATTTTTGGAAAAAACCTCATGGTACTGTTAGTTGAGGAAAGTAAATGTCTTATCTGGAGCTTGGCCCCAAACAAAGAAAGGCACCTTGAGTTATTCATTCTCAGCAAGTAACATTTCTTCCCATACCTTTATTCATTCACTATATAGCTATTGTAAATCAGTGAAATTATTTTGCAGTAAATTCAGAAGATATGAATATCCTCTTCTAACCAGTTCTCTATCTCAATTTCTTTAGGAATAAGGAGCAGCACCTATGTTTCCAATGGAACCTGGAGGAAATTAACAATAATGTTGAGGAAATAGGTCCTCCATATGATTAGATTGGTTTTATATCCATCAATCAATCATTCAATAAATGTTTTGAACACTAACCAGCATTGTGTTCCACAGATACATGGTGATGTATCTGTGGAAAACAAACAGACAAACATTGTTTTTTTTTTTTAATTCTTGTCTTTCTTTATAAAATTTGCATTGTTGTTAGGATAAATAAACCAAGTTAATGATTGCTTAGCATAGTTATATTCTTCAGCTATTATTTTCACTATACTTAGTATCCCAAAATAATGATAGTTAATCTCATTAAATAATGGCTAATTAACAAGATTTTAAATTGGTGAATTTCTGGGAAGCCCCTTGGAATATAAAACAATAAACAAACAGAGGTCCAATATTCCCATTTGACAAGAAAAAATTATTTGCCTTAATTAAATTAATATTTTCAGAATTATTGTGGGGATAAATTTGTTAAACTGGTGCTTCAAGGAATTTCAGGTTTCTTGTAGTGCTTGTAAAATCAATTCTTTTATATTATTCAGGGCATAGAAGCAAGTGCAAGTTTAGAATTTTTTTTTGTCAGGGTAACCAATTTTTGAAAAGCTAAGCTTGGTTTCTTTCTTCTGACTTATAAAATAAGAGTCAAGAATTATCTTCCTAAATGAGTATAAAATACCAAATATCAATATTTATTATTAGATTTGGGCAAATAATAATTTGAAAAATTAAAGAAACTTGTTTAATGTAATAAACTCAGGGGTGTGCTTCTACTGAACTACACCTCAGCCCTTTTTGTTTTGTGAGACAGGGCCTCACTAAATTGTCCAAGTTGTCCTGGAGCATGCAATCTTCCTACCTGAGACTCTGGAGTCACTGAGATTACAGGCCAGCATGATACTATATGGAGCTTACATGGAGCTTATGGAAAGGTAAGAATAATGCATATGTGTGTATCTTATACATAAATATATGCTTAGTCTGAAATATATCTGTGGGCATAAACTGTGTGTGTGTATGTATATATTATGGTAGTGCTAGGTGCTCTGAAGTCAGTGAAGGGCTATAATGCAGTGGGCAGGGATGGCCTCCCTGATAAGGTAACAAATGAACAAAACATAAAAGTGAGAAAAGGGACCATTTGAATAGATGTACAAAGACAATAAAAGCAGCAGAAACTCCCTCAGAAAATCAGACACCCTGACTTATCAACTTGGAGTTATAGGACTGAAATCTACATTAAACCCAGGGAGAAAAAAATCCAAAGTTAAGAATATTATATACAAGATTGACCAAATTATGGGCATGCACAGATGTGGCATAATGAATCCTATGATTATGTATATTTTCAATATACCAATTTTTAAAAGTTATAATCTAAGTTGAGTGTGGTGGCGAATGCCTGTAATCCCAATGACTCAGAGTGAGGCAGGAAGATCTGGAGATCAAAGCCTGCTTCAGCAGCTTAGTAAGGCCCTAACCAACCTAGTGAGAACCTGACTCCATATAAAAATAAAAATTCTGGAAATGTAGCTCAGGGTTAGAGTGTCCCTGGGTTCAATCCCCAGTACCAAAAACCAAAAATAAAATAACAATAATTAAAATATAAATAAAAAAGAGAACATCTAAAAGAAACCCAAAAGAACATTATGCATCAAAGATCAATAATCAGATTAACAGAAGATTTAACAACTGCTGCAGACACAAGCAAATAAAAAAGATTTCCAAAGGACTGAACAACAACAACAACAACAACAACAACCTGTTATCCTAGAGATTTATGACTAGTTAAACTATAACTAGAGTAGGGGCAGGAAAGGACAGCTTTCTCCCTGGAAAAAAAAAACTATTAAGCAGTTATTAAACAATTAAGCCACATATTTGGGTGCACACCAGTAATCGAAGCAGCTCTGGAGGCTGATAGCAGAGGATCGCAAGTTCAAGGACAATCTCAGCAACTTAGTGAGGCTTTAAGGAATTCAGGGAGATGCTGTCTGTAAGTAAAATATAAAAAAGGACTTGGGATGTGGCAACCCTGGATTCAGTACCCAGTACAGAAAATAATACATCTGAATAAAGCAAAATGACCCCAGAGAAAAGGTATGATTTGAAGGAGGAATAATTCACACAATACAATTGAAAAAGATATTTATCATTGTGGTATTAGAAAATACATAAACAAAGAAACAAAATGGAGTCAGGTGACAACAGTGTTCTGAGGAGAGCAAGGTGACAGGTGTGTCAGAGCAACCTGGAGGGGAAGGGCCCTGCTTTGGACAGGGCAAGTTTTCTTTCTCAACATCATCACAACTGAACTTCTGAGCCAGAACAGTCCTTAGGGTGGGAGCTGACCTGGGCATGAAAGGACGTAGACAACATCCGCCATTTTAACAACCAAAAGTGTCTCTAAACAATATCACAGGCCCTTAGGCCCGCTCCTGAGGGCCCTAGAAAGAGGTGTTCAAGAAGGCAGGGGCTGGCCTGGGATGCCAGGAGGTGCAGATAGGGACCCAACTCCAAGCTGGCCCCAGTGTGTCCAGGCACAATCTTGAGGGGACCATCCAATTACTAGTATCCAACAGGATCTCAAAATTACTCATCTGTTTCTGAGCTGGAAAGGGGACTGATATGTTTTTTGAGCAGCTCCAGCGGGTACAACAGGGTCCTCTCTGCTGCCTTGATATCTTTTTCCAGATTTTCCTGAAGCCGCTGGCAAAGCAACCAAACCAGAAGAACCAGTAACACCAGTCACAGAGCCCCCAGGGCAACCACAGCCAGCCACATCAGCCACAGGTATTCCATGGGGGCCTGAATCTCCAGGTCACTGAGGGGCCCACTATCACAGCCACAAGGTACCCCTCAACAGCCAGCCATGTCCCCTGCTCCTCTGAAAAGCAGTTGTAGGCATCAGCATGGTGATATTGGGCAGCCATCACCACCAGGGCTTGGAGACGGGCATCATAGTGGATGGAGCCTGGCTCGTCTGCAGGTAGGTCCTGGCCCTCAAAGATCCAGCGGGCATAGGCCAACTTGGAGGAGAGGCGACAGGGAAGTACCAAGTCTGTGCCCACTACCATTGTGATGTTTTTCAGCATTCACCTGACTGTAGCAACAGAGAGAGAAGGTAGCAGAGTCAGTGCAAGAGACCAAGGGCCAGGGAGGTGTGATGTGGAAAATCCACCTAAGGACCACAGCCCATCTGGAGGGGAGGGGGCCACAAAAAAGCTCACCTTTCTTAGTGCCATGAAGGTCACAAAAGCCTATGGTGTCTGAGATTCCCATGTTCTGAACAAGTAGAGATCTGGCAGAGGAAAGGCGTATCAGAAGCTTGGTTCCAACCACCGTATCCACACACCTTCCTGGTCCCAGCCCTTGCAGAACCCGGCTCACCCAGAGTGGCTGGCCATAGACAAACAGTGACTAGTGTTGATGCTCCAGGCACAGTAGGAGTCCTGCACAAGGACACAGTCTGCACAGATGTGGTACTTCACAGAGTCTGCCAGGGGCAGCTGGACCAGCTGAGAGCAGGAGCCAGCAAAGAGCAGCTTCTGTGGGAGAAGAGGAGTGAGAGGGTTGGTAGGGCCACATGCATCCCAGGGCTGCTCAGACTCCAAGGAGCACAAGCAGGAGAGGTGCCCACATGAGGATGAGGCAGAAGACAGCACTGCAAAGGAAGGTGCAAGTCTCAAGAAAACAGGGAGGCTATGCACACAGAAGGCATGAAACATTTTCCTCCAGTGCCCTTGGCTCTCACAATAGCACCAGCATAGCATAAGGTGTTCTCCGTTTGAATGGTAACTGCCAAACTGAGTGTTTACACAACCCCATATTCTTTCTGCCATAACTCCATGTGCTGGGAAACAATTTTAAGTGATAATAGCTGCAAAAGGCAAACAAATCATCATCCAGAGGATGCTGCAAATGTGTATGAGGGTTAAGGAAAAAGACAACACTTCAGGGGACATGGTGGGGAATCAGCGGGTCAGGCCCAGAGCACCACTGGGGACTAGGCAGAAACCAACCCTGGGAGGGCACCATAAACATGTCAAAGTTGGGGAGGTCTGGCAAGCATGGAGAGTATCCGAGAGGAGGCTGTAAGCAGAGTCCTGGCCCCACATAGAGGTGTCTAAAGAAAACATGAGTTTTCTCCAGGACTAATTCTAGGAATGCAGCCCTGCAGGGACCAGGGTATACATAATGCTCCTGTGGAGTGCCAATCCTGTCAGCACCCACCTTGACTTCCCAGGCTTGCCCTGAGCTGACTTAGGTGTGCTGAACTGGCCAACCATGCCAGCCTGATTTGGGGATGGTGGAGTGGGTGCAATGGCAGTGCATGGAGTCTAATTAGCTACCTTGCTTGGTGACAGCACAAGGCTTTCCACAGTTTCCTTATCAAACACTTGCAGTTCCTTGATCAGGAGGACCCAAGGCCTCAGGATCACAGCCTTGAGCAGCCAGACATCTCCTGGAGAAGTCTGGAGAAGGGAGTGTCAATGACAGGGAATGAGGCTCTTGGGTGTCTCCCAGCCCCAGACACACCCAAGAGCTTACCTACCTGTGCCAATGAACAACACTGTATAGGTGGTTTTGTCAAATCCTGTAAATTGGTCAGCCACCAGGTGGGTGAAGTTGGTGTTCTTCATGAGCATGGGCTGGCCCCATGAAGGCTCTACCTGCTCGTCCATCAGTGGGTGCTTCTTGATGAAGATGAGGGTTCTGTCAGCCAGCTCCAGAGAACTGGTGTGACCATGGTGATGGTGCCATTTGATGATGCACTGGTGGGGGTAGGGGTATGGGCAGGGGAGCTATCAGCTGGTGGGAGGCTACTGGAACTGACAGGAAACACTTCCTGCCCAAAGGACTCACTGAACCAGGCTGGGGGCTGGGTACTGGGTCAGTGTATCGACCCCACTTCTGCACTTCCTCAAAGTACTCCTTGTAGGGACCTTGGAACACCCACTGGATCTCTTCCAACTGGTACTCACAGACTGCAGAAAGGTCCACATTACCCCTCTTGCAATGAGAGAGGGATCTCAAGGGTCAGGTCCGATGCCCACCTTAACATCTCACCCCAGCTCCAGAGATTGCAGGAAGGCAGGGATCAGCAGAAAATGCTCATGGGCAGAAGAATATACCAGCAGCCAGATCTAAGGTGCCACCAGGCAGGGCCTTGCCTTCTTTCCCCAGGGGCCTTTAAAAGGGGCAAGTACTCAGTGTTCCAGTCACTGACCACCTGGATGTCCCTATAGGACAGCATGGTTCAGGCCCTCCCACCCACATACTGCCCTTGACCTGAACACCTGCTCATCCCCACCCCAGCATTCCTGGCCAACTCACCATCGCATATGAAATACACCAAAGAAGGTGGTCTTGTGCCAGGAGGCACCCTGCAGGGTGTGCACAGCCAGCAGCTGGTTGAAATAGAGCTGCTGGTCGGGCACCGAGCACCCCAGCCATGACTTCAGGAATGTGGTCCACTTCTTCTGCAGTGTGCATGCACCCACTATGTCACTCTGGCAGATATCAAGGGGATGCAGTGGGTCAGCCACTGCCCAGCCCACAGGGTTCCCAGGGCTCATGCTGGGGGCTCAATACCTTGCAGACACGGGCAACTCGGGCCACCAGCTGCTTGGTACAGCAGTCGTATTCCACCACCCTCTCACTGAAGAAGTACACCTTGTCGTCATCCCCTGTGATGCTCCCCACACTCTCAGGGACATAGGCAGAGGCAATGAAGTGGGGCCCTGCGGCAAGGCAAGGAGGGTCAGTCACGAGGTGACAAGGACCTCACAGGTTTCCCACCCTGGGCTTCCCCAGTCCTTCTCCCTGCTCACTGTTGAGCCATAAGGCCTCATACTCTGCCTTCATGGGGTGATAGGGCCCCATGTTCCGGAGGATGACAGGCTGGGTGCCCAGGAAGTTATTGAGGGTGGCTGAGTACAACTCACCATCTGTGGGAAATGGAAGGACAGTCAGGCCATAAACAATGTGTAGACACCCCAGAGTGTGTCAAGTTCCAAGGGACTCACCCAAAACAGGCACAGCCACTCACCTACAAGAAGGCCAGTGTGGCCCTTAGCTGGGTCATAGGGACACTTTCCCTTCCCGTCATCAAAATCTTCATGCTCCAAAGTGAAGTTGAGCATGTTCTAGGGGCAGAGGGAGCCAGTCAGGCAGATGAGCATGAGGGCAGGACCCCATACTTGAGGCCAGGGTGGCAGGCAGCCAGGGTGGGGCAGCACTCAGAATGTAGGTGCACTTGGGCTGAAAGGCATAGGTACAACAGACATACAGGTGGGAGGTGTTGTAAGGCTGCAGGAAGCAGATGAAGTTGAAACACTCCATCTTGGGGATAAAGGGATCAGTCAGTGAGACCCCTAGGTGAGGGCCACTAGTGCCAAGGCTAAAGAGAGGTCTGCCCTCATATGACAGTACTCCACGGAACAGTGCCCTGTGAGGCCCAGGAGGCCAGCAGTGCCTGAGCATCCACCTGGTTGCTCTTCCCTTTCTCAGTACAGTTGATCTTCTTCTCAGCTGGTGCCTCCCAGAAGATCTAGTGGACAAGGAATGGTAATGTCATATGTACATGCAGAGAAGGATGATACCCTGTGGGAAATCTTGATCCTCATCCTCCGGAAGCTTCTTTCAGTAGAGGACAGAAGCCCCTAGCCACCAGCAAGGAGCCCTGGCACTTGTCTTCCAAGTCACTCAGGAGGCTGAGGCAGAAGTATTTCAAATTCAAGGCCAGCCCTTGCAATGTAGTAAGAACTTGTATCTAAATAAAGTTTGAAAAGAGACTGGGAATGCAGCTCATAGAGTGTCCCTGTGTTTAAGCTCAAGTACATGGGTATGTTTGGGGGCAGTCCCCTAGTACCTCATCATGGCATAATCCAGTAAGTGCCATAGAAGGGAAGAGAGAGCTTGTTGATCCTGATGGGGGTTGGGAAGGCCTAGGGGCACGCTATTTGATGAGATACCATGTGGTTTAACTGGGTCAAGTTGTGGTTGCATTCCAAGCTGAGGAATCTCCATACTGCTTTCCAGAGGGGCTGTACCCATCCAAATTTATTATTCTAAGCAAGTGTCTTCCCATGTCCTTTAAGTTTACAGACATGGGGTTCTGTTTCCAAGGATGTCATGCCGCTGTTTAAAATTATTGTTGAAATTCCAAATATGTGTAGCTTTTCATCCACCCTTCCCACACACAAGTAAACGAATATCACAGTATCTCACTGGATCTCCACTGCCCATATGTGTTTGCAGCTGATGGCAGGGTTGAAGTTTTGTGGCAGAGATCAGACAGCACAGGCTCAGAATGTTTCTCTCCTCCTCATTTCCGATCCTGTTATCATTGGAGATGGGTCCAAGCAGCCTGCTTGAATCCTTAGGTAGTGTGACCCTAGAATATCAGTGGCATTATTTCTCCTCTCCATTAGGCACCAATAGCAAAAAAGCAAATTGGGAGCACATTTATAGCATCTGCAGTAGGTCTGAAGTTTGTGTGCATCTGTTGGGCTGCAGTGATGAGATGAATCCTCTTTGTTAATATGTGACTTGCAACTTGAAGCCTCCCCAGTCTCTGGATTATAAAGCAGGTTGCTCTGTGTGCAGCCTTTCAGCCACAGAACACGTGGAACAGAGCAAGGGCTAATCCTGGGAATGCAAAGAGCACACTGGAATTTTTTTTTCCTTTCCCTTTTGGTGGTGACTTTAGGTAATGGCTGCGTCAAAACCTGGCTGATTCCATAAAGCCTTGCAAGTAAGGGCTGCTAGAAATGAGAGCACACTGAAGTATGTCAGCAAAAGAAAAACAAGGGGCTTCTCTTGTAACATGCACTCTAGTACCTTGACTCCTCTCCTAAAAAATATTGTTTCCAGTCAGGGGGGGTTGTGCATACCTGTAATCCTAGTGGCTCTAAAGGCTGAGGCAGGAGGATTGCAAGTTCAAAGCTAGCCTCAGCAAAAGCAAGGCCCTAAGCAACTCAGTGAGACCCTGTTTCTAAATAAAATATGAAAAAGGGCTGGGAATGTGGGTCAGTGGTTAAGTGTCCCTGGGTTCAATCCCCTGTAAAGGGGGGAATTTTTGTATATGCTAATTATATAGAATAGTGGGTTTTGTTGTGGTATATTTGAAAGTGCATATACCATTAACTGTAGCATAGACAAAGGGGTCAGAGGGAGAGACGAAGGGGTGCAAGGGGAGGGTACCCTGAATGAAATATATTAATCAGACTATCATGAATCCTATAAAGAAAGAAACTTTCAAGCCTGCCACAGAACTAAGACCCTGTCTACCACCAACAGATGGAGCTGGGGGTGGGGGGCTTATTTCATGTCCCTTTGGTTTGGAAACAAATATTTCTTAACACCTTTTCAGAACCTAACACATAAATTGAGACTGAAATAGAAGACAGGAACTTATTATACTTGATCATGACCTGTTGGCATATTACTTAAGATCTATTAATTCCCTTCTTCTATAATTCCATAGTCATGAAGAAAATTGGAATCATTTTGTTAAAAGCTAGAATGCTAGGTAGTGCTTACCCTGGAGAAAATGTACCAGAAGTTTGTGCCTCAAAGGAGTGGAGTGGAGTTACAGCTACAAACCTGTTTTCTCTGATATCCATGTCTAGTAAATTGTTTTCACACTATCTGAGCATCTCTTAATTAATTGGTAAAATGAATTTCTGAGCAGAATTGTACTGTGGTCTGATAAGCCAGAAAATACCCTCTTATTCACCCCTCACAAACACTCTGTTTAGCATTTTTACAAGGATTCTCCCCTCTTCAAAGTTGAAGAATTATTGTTGTTTTTATTTTATCAATCCACATATTTTAAACAAGTTTTTTTTTTCTGTTTTGTTTTATACCTGAAATTGAACCCAAGGGCACTTAACCACTGAGCTATATCCCCAGCCCTTTTTCTATTTTATTTAGAGACAGGGTCTCACTAAGTTTCTGAGGCTGACTTTGAACTTGCAATCCACTTACCTCAGCCTTCAGAGCTGCCGGGATTACAGGTGTGCACCACTGCACCCAGCTAAACGTAACTTTTTAATTCCACTTCTACACATGGGTGTATAAAGTCAATGTGATCTCAACTGATGTAACCTGCAGATTAGCCACAGAATGGTAAAAACAAACAAGATTGGTGTCTATTTAAGCAAATGGTTAGACAGGCCATCACTTTTCACAGTTTTTCCTTGGTTATCATATACAGTTTCAGCAAGAATCTTGCAGTTTCTGATGTAATTTCTTGCCATGAATTTTTATTGGGGGGGGCAGGGATAGGAGCTGGGATTTTCACACTAAAGTCTGCTGTCTGTTGTGTGGATAATTCCCAGTTTTTTTTCTTTTGCATTTGACTGTGCAGATGACATAAAAACATTTTGTGAATTGGAAAGTATGATCACATTCCCCCTCAGGTTTCACTGAGACACAGATTCCTAGTGAATCTAGTTTATGGCTGCACTTTTTTGGGGAGGTGAAATATTTTTGCTCTGAAGGATGCTGCAGCCACTTTTCAAGTGGGAAAAATAGTCATCTCTAATACATGTGAAATTTTTCACTACCTAAGAGCAAGGGAGTTGGAAAAAATACTTTTTCTTTTTTTTTTCCTTTTTTTTTTTTGTACCTGGGATTGAACTCAGTGGCACTCAACTACTGAACCACATCCCAGCCCCATCCCTTTTGTATTCTATTTAGAGACAGATTTTCCCTGACTTGCTTAGGGCCTTGCTAAGTTGTTGAGACTGGCTTTGAACTTGCCAACTTCTTGCCTCAGCCTCCTGAGCTGCTGGGATTACAGGCATGCCCAGCCAGGGAGCAGTTTTAAGTCACAGAGACATTTGATCCGCATATTTGTGTGAGTTAGGGTCTTATTAGAGACATTTTTAAAAATAATTTTTAAGTTGTAGATGAACTCAATATCATTTTATGGTTTATGTATTTTTATGTGGTGCTGAGGATTGAACCCCAGTGCCTCACTTGTGCTAGGCAAGCACTCTACCACTGAGCCACAACTCCAGCCCACAAATTAATTTGTTAAAGCTCAGCTTTTCCTCCTGTCAAGTGCAGTATTACCAACATACTTCACAGGGTTGCAAAGAGGAGTTAGAAAAAGTGCTTAGAAGAATATATTCTCTATAATCCTTAGATATTGTGAATAATGTATCATGCACAATTTCAAGTAGCTTACATCATAAGACACAGCTAAAAAGGGTGAAATGAATATCCCCCAGTGGTAGAAAGTGGTAGAAAAAGCACTTTGACACATTCTGGAGTCCTGATACATTTTTACTCTGGAGTCCTCATACATTCTTACTTTGGAGTACTGATACATTCTTACTCAGTGTAGTTTTAAATTTATTTATTTATTTATTTATTTATTTATTTTTGTAACAGGCATTGAACCCAGGGGCATTTAGGCACCGAACCACATATTCAGCCCATTTTTTTTTTTTACTTTTTATTTGGAGACACAGTCTTTCTAAGTTTCTCAGAGCATCAATAAGTTGCTGAACATGGCTTTGAACTTGCAATAGTCCTGCCTCACCCCAGAGTTATTGCAATTGCAGACATGAACAATTGTGGCTGACTGAAATTAATTTTGACGAATCCTTGGGTCTTTTGGAGATCAGAAAGCTAATATATCTTGCCTAGTAAGTCTCTCCATGACCCCTGAGAAAGTTCTCATACTTCTATCAGCACAATACACTTTGTTTTAAGATAGCTTTAGAAAATGGAACATCAATGTTTATTCTTAAATCATAGTTTTCACAAATGTACTGGGTGAAACAACACAAGTAAAATATCTAGTAATTTTCATAAAGATCCTGAGTTATATTAAAATGCTATATCCACTTTCTCAATAATTAGGAAAAAATGAGTAATATGGAATATATTGGTTTTGCATTTTTTTTAGAGAGAGGGTCTCACTGAGTTTCTTAATGACTTGCTTTTGCTGAGGCTGGCTTTGAATTTACGATCCTCCTATCTCAGCCTCCCAAGCTGTTGGGATTACAAGTATGCACCACCATGCCCAGACAGAATATACTGTTTAAAATGAGTTTTAAGACTTCATTTTTTCTTGTTAGTGTAAGCATGTAAATCAAAGAGAACCCTAGCAACATGGGAATAACAAGTCTGTAGTTGCATTAAACAAATTTTGCATTTCAGAAAAATTTTCACTGTAGGCAAATTTCTTTAAGTATTCCAAAAATATTAGACTACAATGAATTTTGCTGATAGGTGATGAGCCAAGTTTCAGGGTCTTGGTAATATTATGTGTGTTTGCCTTCAATTCCTTTCTGGAAGACATCTGATAAGAATTTAACTATTAACCAAATAGAAGTATCTATACAAATGGCTCATTTATTTTTCTTGGTTCTATCAAATTTTTTCTTGAGGAATTTAAAAATTTTGAATATAAATGTTTATCTTGACTATTTTAATTACTGTTCTAACATTTGATATGTTTTTCTCCTCCCTTTTCTAATTTATCAGAAATTGTTTCATACTGCTTATGGCTGTTTTCCCCTGCTTGATAAAATTTTATATATTTGTGGAGCATATTCACCACAGTGTAGTAAATGGAATAACCTGATATTTTAATTTCTTTCAAGAATGTATTCTCACCAAATCCTAGAATATTCAGTGGAGCAGGAATAAATTATTTATCACTACCCAATAAAGAGGGAAGGTATAAAAACTATAAGAAGGAAAATTTACATTTTAAGAAGGAATGAAATTTTTTTGGAGAGAGAAAAGGTAAAAAATTTGTCTTAATAAATATAACAAATGAATGATTATCATTTAAAATAAAATAAGGTTATGTTTTGAATAACATTTCAGAAGACACCTCAACTTATGCCACTCCCATTTTTGGGGGTAATACTTTTAATTATCTAATTATACAATTTTACTATTCGGTATTTTGTATAAAACCAGTAAAAATATACCATATTTTCAAATCAAGAAAATGTATAAATCTACATATATATGCAAAGTTTACAAGCCATTGTAAAGCTATCTTCAAAATACTTTCAAGAAAATCAACATTCATTCAGTCCTGTCAGCTTTAAAAGTATGATAATAAACATTTAAACAACAGCAACAAAAAAATCAAAACAATGATCAAAGACTGATTAACCATTTATTTTTTAAAACTAATAATCTGTACATGAATGCAGATTAGATAAAAGTCTGCAAATTATTAATATAATACTGCATTACTCTTCTCTGACAGTTCTTCCATGTGATAAGGAGGTAATTTCCTTCAGAGTATGGGCAAATTGTCCCATGTTTTAAACACACCCCATAGTAATTGCACATACAGACATTGTTCATTTAAATTAAGGAGAAATGGAAGAGAAGTGAGCTTCACTAGAACATTTTAGTTGACAAGAACTATTCATTAGAACAGGCCCAGCGGCCTGCAGAAGGGCAGAGCCGCCCCACACCTACAACGTAGGTGGACCTGTGACCCACCGGCAGGTCAGGACCAGCAACCTGCGGAGGGGCAGAGCCGCCCCATGCGCCTGCAAGGTAGGCAGACCTGCGACCCACCAGCAGAACAGGCCCAGAGGCCTGCTGAGGGGCAGAGCCGACCCCTCCCCCCGAGCCTGAAAGGTAGGCAGAACTGTGACCACTGACAGAACAGGCCAAGTGGCCCGTGGAGGGGCAGAGCTGCCAACCACGCCTGCAAGGTAGGCGGACCTGTGACCCACCTGCAGAACAGGCCCAGAGGCCTGCTGAGGGGCAGAGCCGCCCCCTTCTCCCACGCCTGCAAGGTAGGCGGAACTGTGACCACCGACAGAACAGGCTCAGTGGCCCGCGGAGGGGCAGACCTGCCAACCATGCCTGCAAGGTAGGCAGACCTGCAACCCACGGGCAGATCAGGCCCAGCAAACCCCGGAGGGGTAGAGCCACCCCACACGCCTGCAAGGTAGGCGGACCTGCAACCCACCTGCAGAACAGGCCCAGTGGCCTGCTGAGGGGCAGAGCCGCCCCCTCCCCCCGCGCCTGCAAGGTAGGCGGAACTGTGACAACCGACAGAACAGGCCCAGTGGCCCGCGG
Organism: Marmota marmota marmota; assembly: GCF_001458135.2. Lineage (NCBI taxonomy): Eukaryota > Metazoa > Chordata > Mammalia > Rodentia > Sciuridae > Marmota > Marmota marmota. The sequence goes on along the minus strand of NW_025999931.1, from coordinate 1,086,852 downwards.
AGGGGCAGAGCTGCCAACCACGCCTGCAAGGTAGGCGGACCTGCGACCCACCGGCAGATCAGGCCTAGTAACCCGCGGAGGGGCAGAGCTGCCCCACGCGCCTGCAAGGTAGGTGGAACTGCGACCACCAATAGAACAGGCCAGACCTGCAACCGACAGACAGAACAGGCCCGGTGGCCCACGGAGGGGCAGAGCCACTGCCCGCGCCTGCAAGGTAGGTGGACCAGCTACCAACCGGCAGAACAGTCCCAGTGGCCTGCCGGCATGGTAGGCACATTGCCCCAATTGGAGGAGTGGCAGAGCCACCGCCCACGCCTGCGTGTGAGACTTTGCAACTATACAAGAGCAATATAAATATATAGGGGGAAAATTCAATAACACAACAGTTTCACCAAGCAGAAAGAAATGCGAACAGTATGAAGAGACAAGGAAAGAAA
>NW_025999931.1:1028564-1083154 GCF_001458135.2 Marmota marmota marmota | reverse complement strand
ATCAGTAAGCACATGAAAAAATGCTCACCATCTCTAGCTGTCAGAGAAATGCAAATCAAAACCACCCTAAGATACCATCTCACTCCAGTAAGATTGGTAGCCATTATGAAGTCAAACAACAACAAGTGCTGGCGAGGATGTGGGGAAAAGTGTACACTTGTACATTGCTGGTGGGACTGCAAATTGGTGCGGCCAATTTGGAAAGCAGTATGGAGATTTCTTGGAAAGCTGGGAATGGAACCACCATTTGACCCAGCTATTTCCCTTCTCGGTCTATTCCCTAAAGACCTAAAAAGAGCATGCTACAGGGACACTGCTACATTGATGTTCATAGCAGCACAATTCACAATAGCAAGACTGTGGAACCAACCTAGAAGCCCTTCAATAGACGAATGGATAAAAAAAATGTGGCATTTATACACAATGGAGTATTACTCTGCATTAAAAAATGACAAAATCATAGAATTTGCAGGGAAATGGATGGCATTAGAAAAGATTATGCTAAGTGAAGCTAGCCAATCCCTAAAAAACAAATGCCAAATGTTTTCTTTGATATAAGGAGAGTAACTAAGAACAGAGTTGGGAGGAAGAGCACGAGAAGAAGATTAACATTAAACAGGGGTGAGCGGTGGGAGGGAAAAGGAAAGAGAAGGGAAATTGCATGGAAATGGAAGGAGACCCTCATGGTTATACAAAATTACATACAAGAGGAAGTGAGGGGATAGGGGAAAAAAACAAGGGGGAGAAATGAATTGCAGTAGATGGGGTAGAGAGAGAAGATGGGAGGGGAGGGGATGGGGGATAGTAGAGGATAGGAAAGGCAACAGAATACAACAGACTCTAGTATAGCAATGTGTAAAACAGTGGATGTGTAACCGATGTGATGCTGCAATCTGTATACGGGGTAAAAATGGGAGTTCATAACCCACTTGAATCAAAGTGTGAAATATGATTTGTCTAGAACTATGTAATGTTTTGAACAACCAACAATAAATATTAAAAAAAAAGAACTATTCATTAATTGTTTTTTTGTGTGTGTGTGGTGGAAGTTTGGTAATCATTGCTTTTTAAATTCTATAAAAATAAGAAAAGGAAAAGAAGCAGCTGGTTCCTTCTAGAAAACACCAAATAAGTGCACTGCTCAACTGTCATGGACGGAAATTCAATAAAAGCAAAGACTCAAGGTACTCTTGGCACAAGGCTTCCAGAAAACTTATAGTCTGTGTGGCCTGCATGTCTGCTTCAAGCCCCCAAAGCAGACAATAGGACTTCATGGGAACACTGGGAATGCTTCTGAGACTAGTCTGCACAAAAGTAAGTGGAAACAACCCTTAGTAAGCAGTAGCAAGATGAGTTTGGGGCAAATGGGAGAGTTGAACGGCTCAAGCTTATAACGGGAAAATTCTACAGAAAATTAAAGCCACCACACAGCACAGGCAAGGGTGCCTGTGAATGAAGTATGGCTTACCATCAACCCTCTGTATTGTTGAGAACAGTGTTCTAGTGTCTTTTATACACCATGATTTTCTCTATGCTAGAGGAGCATACTTTTTAGACACTCAGCTCTGGGACTCTTCCTGATGGTTGATGATTTGAGTGAAGGGAACCTATGAATATTCATTTCTAATTTTAATTCCAGTGGAAATGGTTTTGGTGTATATTTTAAGGTATTTCAGGCCCATAATTTAACAGAATCACTCTACCTTAAATGTACTCCTTCATTTTCTATAGAAGGAATGTCTTCAACTGGACTCCAAGTTATAATCCTTGAAGATTTGTGTATTTTGTAGTTTCCTGTTGGATGGAGTTTGCTCTTATTTGTTGCAGAAGGAACTTTCCATGTGTCAGACCCAGAAATTTTCTGGATCATACACATGTCCCCAGTAAGCTTAATCTTGTTGCTATAAAATTCTTTTGACGTAATAACACTAGTCATCTGGGAATCTGAAGGAATGTGCCTTCAACAAATCCAAAGTGTCCTCTGACTAGTTTAGTGAACTACTTACATACAGGGGTTTTTAGCAAGAGCCACAGTGACAGTGATTTTAGCTGGAAAGCTGAGAAGCCAACCCAAAAAAAGCAACGTAGAGAAAAGTACTGTGGTTACCAAAAGTTTTGACCAAGTCCCCAGATGGCTGTGCACTATGAGGGGCCAGAATGTGGCATGAGCCAAGGTGTAAAGAACATCTACTCATTCTGCTGCAGGACATAACCATCTGCTGCAGATGGGCATGTGGATTGGCATCCACTGAGATTAGTTATGGAGGACTTGGCCTTTACAAGTTTCACCCTGAGTCACATCAGTTAAGTCCTGGGCACAGCTCAAGTGTTTAGCATTTTCTCAGCATGAAACAGCACATGGAATGGTCTTCCTTCCACCCAGCTCTTAGCCTTTTTTGCCTCAGGGACAATAATTCACTGCTTTCCTGTGATCTAGTCCCCAGGTTTAAGAAACTGGCAAGACCCTGCCTTCTCAGAGTCTACTGCAGAAAGAATTGCCCATAAAAATATGGGCATCTGACTTATGCCTTAGTTCCCATTAATGTCATGTTTCAATCCAAGGACAATTTATCCTGTCTTGCTACAACATTGAAAAAAGGAAGCTCTGTGCATTCAGTCTTCCTCACACATTCACCTTGTCTTTGAAGAAAAGCATTGCCTGGCGTTGCCTTCCAAAAGGACCTCTGTCCAGGATTCAGACTAGGAGAGGACAACATGGTTACAATGGATGGATAGTGTTCATTTCTTAGGGAAGTAACCAATGTGGTTGCAAAATATTCCTTAATTACAAAAACCAGTTTTTTTAGTAGCATATGAACACTTTCTGTGACCATTGTGCATCACACACCTGGCTGTGTTCCAGGAAGGTTAAGGAAGAAGGCACTCAACAATTAAGTGCTGTCACTGCCAACAACAGAAGCTCAAAATTAATGACTTTCACTCGAATGTCCTCAGTGTGATTACACAGAAATAAAAATCCAAATTGGTACAGGAAGACCCTGAAAACTATTGATATTGTTTCTTTTTAACGCCACCGTAATGTGGGATTGCTCTTTGCAGAGGCAAAGCCCAACAGTGAGAGTGTATGTGTGAGTGTGTATGTGTGTGTGTGTGTGTGTGTGTTTTCATACATGGAAGAAAACAAAATTTTAATTTTACTGACTGGGATACCCAGTAATGCATAGCCTTCTGATACTTTGGTCCCTAAGTAATATAAAAAAAAAGTTCCTTGGCACAAGGCTTCCAGAAAATTTATAGTCTGTGTGGCCTGCATGTCTGCATCAAGCCCCCAAAGCAGACAATAGGGCTTCATGGGAACACTGGGAATGCTACTGAGACTAGTATGCACAAAAACTAAGTGGAAAACAACCCTGAGTAAGCAGTAGCAATCATCTTCCAACTTAGAAACCAGTTCTGCCTCCTAAGTTTTCTAAAGTATTCATAAAAGTTCCCTGGAAAGTTTACACTGCCCAATGTACTACTTGGTGTTACAATATGAAACAGTGTTTAAATGTCATTTTCAAAGGTTCTCTCTTGTAAAGCAGACTTTTTTGAAAGGCAATCAGTTGAGTACTTCACATAGTGAAATTCACAACAATATTTCAAAGAGAAAAGGCAGAATTGTTGAATTGAATAGTATCCCATTTGGAAAGATCCATGGCAGGAGAATCTGCTGGGGTCACAGTGTAAATAAAAAATAAGAACATCAAAATCCCTCATTAGATAAACTTCTGAGGGCCATCAGTGAACATGATTATCAGCAGAAGGACAAAATGCACCACACAGACTGGGCAACACTCTGGATGGTGAAATGTGTGCTATTTTCACCTGAAAGTAAGTTGATAACAGTGTTTTTGTGGTTTAACTCAGACAAAAGTGATTCAGGCTCTTCATGTCACTGCTCAAACCTCAGACTCTGGGTTACTGAAACTCTAGTGGATCTTTTCTTGTTCAGATAAATTTCTAAGGGGGAAAGCAACTAAAGCATCTGAAATTTTGTTTTGTTCTGAAAGAAATTTTTCTAAATCTTGTCAGAGTTTTCTATTTCCAGATTCTTTCTACAGTTCTGATCACAACTTTTTATTTCATGCAACAATATTAGTCCTTGTTAAAGAGGGACTGCTAAAACTGCTTTTCCTTAAAGCAGATTACTTGGTTGTTTTAATAAAGTTACATTCAAATGTTTAAAACGGTGAAGTGTGTAATGAGGAATTACTATGGGTGATATAATCTTAGATTTTGATCATATTCAGCTTTTCAAGGCCCCAATCCTATCACTTTGTGGAACTCCATTTAATATGTCACCATCACTACCTTGTTCAGGTTTCTGATTGTCTTGATTTTCCACACTGCTTGTTGAAATACCACCTAAGAGAAGTCTGGTGAAGACTGATGCTGCTTAGTGTGGTCCATTCTTCTGCCTCCCTAACTTTTGCTGAATATGGTCCCTATCCAGCCAGACACTGGTTTGTTTCATGACCAAAACCTTCAGCTGAGGCCTGATCTCTGAGCTGGGTCTACAGATTTGGAGCCAGGAAATAGTCTCACCTGCTCTCCTCTCATATTGCTTTATGATATGGCCTATTTGAGTGGACATTAGAACAAGGCAGACTTTACAGTGCATGGAAATGGCACCTTCCACATTTTCAGACATACCCAGAAATTATTTTACAGTGGTATATATTGGGGTGCTATCATTCACAAGGAAAAAAACCATGGTGATCACAGAGTTTAGCAACATATATCCTTTTACTCAGAAAAATACCTATAGTAACATTCTGAGTCTTACTATCAGGAGAATGTTGTGTATCTTGCATAAATTCTGCAGAAGGTGGTCTGATATTTTCCATTTTAAATCTCCATTTTTTGCTATTTCATAGTGTTTGTATTTATCAATGTCAAATATGTTGAAATTTAAGAAGCCATAATGTGTTGCTTTCTTCATTATATGAGAACAGTCAAGAAAGTAATATAAAAGTTGAAACTTCCATAGGCAGCAACTCTGAAAGGATTAGAGGATGTATTTCTATAGATTAATTACACATATTAATTACACATATTAATGCACATATTAATTTTATGTGCATTTTCGGACTTCTCTCAAATATAGAACCATATCCCATATGACAAAGAAAGCAGCAGTAGCTTTTCTCTGATCAGAGCTAGTAAAATGAATAATTCTCCTCCTTATTCTTGTAATGCAGTTGAATTTCTTATTTTTGTTGCAAAGTTATCTGTAAACCATTTCTGAATTGAATAGTTTGAAATCTGCATAGAAGTCCTCATGTTCAAGTTTATTGCCTATGAGGAAAAAAATGTCTATTTGATGTACTTTTTTGGTCTGCTGTAGAAAATGGCAAAGTGATGGCAATTAGTAATGTCCAGGTATAGATCATTGTGAAGGTGATGCATGTTCTGGAATATGGAGCTATAACTCTTCTTCACTCTCAGGAATTTCAATCAATTGCCATGAACAGGAGCATTCAGTGGCCCAACTCATTTGCCCATCAATCCTGTACTTCATGGACTTATCCGAGGCCCAAAATAGAGTAACAGCCATGTACCCATGCATATGCATACCCAGGAGGCCTATACCAGCCCCAAGCGAGTGCTACTGGGCGAGTGTGAGATGCTTCCGGGGGGACACGGGTTGCCAGCTGAGCCCAGGGAAGCAGCTTAATGTATGCAAGTCCCTTTTGAGGAGATATGTTTGTTGTTAAATATATCTCCAAAATATTTTTGAAATTATGCATTTCCTCTAAATAAATGGGAGTATTTGGTATTGAGTCTAGTCCATGCTTCAGATAATTACTGGAATAATTGGAAGTGTATCATGAAGTAAATATTCACTTAAATATTTCTCTAGACAAGTGAATTAAAAACATGAAAAGAACAGTACCCACCCCTACAAAAGATGCCTAGCTGGGCAGGAAGCACATGACATTAAATTCAGTTACTCAGGAGACTGAGGCAGGAGGACTAAAAGTTTGAGTTCAGCCTCTGTGACTTAAGAAGTCCCTGTCTCACATTAAAAAATAAAAGGTTTGTTCTGTTATCGAGTGCCCCTGGGTTTAATCCCAGTCTGCATACATGTGTGCATGCGTGCACACACACACACACCCTGAACTTACTTTATGTTCTAATTGGCAACTATGCCAAAATAGTTGTGTGCTAAAATGGAATTTAGAATTTAATACAAGATACAAAATCAGGAGGCTGAGGCAGAAGAATTGCAAGTGCCTCAACAACTTGGCAAGACCTTGTTTCACAGTAAAAATTAAAAGAACTGGGGATATAACTTAGTTATTGAGGGTCCCTAGGTTCAATCCCCAGTATTGTACAAAAAAGGGAGGGGGAGTTAGCAAAGCAAATGTTCCAGAAGGCTACAAATGTGGAATTCTTCATACCTGGAAATAGTAACACATCTGTGAAATGGCTTCAGGTATTTTTTTTTAGCTCATAAAATATCACAAATAAAATATGCAAGACTCTTCCTTAGACAATGTGTTAGAGAAAACAATATATCACATTGTCCATAGTAAGGCAATTCTGGGGTCAGCACTGGTATGAGGACCTTTTGCAAAGTTTTCTTTAGGGATGGAATTTTAAAACATATTACAGTTCCTTTGCCTTTATTAACATAAACACATGAGCAGATAATGTAAAAAGAAAACAGTTTTTACTCATCATCAGTACTTTCAGTTCCTGAAACTGATTTTAGGGAAGCAAGGCAAGACAATTCAATGAAATTTATTTCCAGATACACACATAAATAGTTCACAGAGTAACACTTCAGTTTACATTAATTGTATAATTTGATAAGTAGGACTAATTTTTTTGTACTGAGCCACATCCCCAGCGCTTTTTATATTTTGTTTTGAGATAGGACCTCACTAAATTGCTTAGAATGACCTCGAATTTGTGATTCTTCTGCCTCAGTCTTCCAAATTACTGGGATTACAGGTGTGAGCCACCATGCTTGGGGTAGGACTAATTATTCTTTCCAGTATAAGCTAGAAAACTGGAAGAGAATAAATAATCAAACTTTTGACTTATAACAAAATTCTGCTTAGTAAAACCATCAGATAATTTAGTTAAATTGTTAGGAAAATAAAACATGAATAATATCTACAAATTTAGATGCAAAACTATATAATATCCTACAGAGCAATACAATTGAAACTTTTTGGTTTGCATTCTAGTTATGCATAGAAATTACTTGCGACTTATTAGTTGTCCACAGGCTATCATCTAACATCAGCCTGGACCTAAGTCAGAAAGAAATAAGTTAGGTAAAGTTTTCTTCTCATAAACTCTAAGATAGTACTGTCAAATAGAAATATGAGATAAATGTATATAATTTTAATTTTCTACTAACTACATTTTTAAAACTTTAAAAAAATAAGTGAAGTCAGTTTTTTAAGAATATTTTTTATTAATTGTAGATGAACATTTTTATTTTATTTATTTTTTTAATACGTGGTGCTTGAAACTGAATTATACTAATATATTAGTATAATTCAATTATATATATATATATATATGTTAGTATAATTCAGTTATATAATATATATATTAGTATGATTCATTTATATATAATATATAATATATTAGTATAATTCAAATATATATATATAGTATAATTCAATTCAGTTCTTCAGTTGTACCAGCCTCATATCTCATATTGAGGATTCAACACCCACATGTGGCTACCATACTGGAGACATCTAGGTCCTGGAGCACAAAGATTTTCAGGACATCTTGTAAATGTTCCAATACAGACTACAGAAATGGCATATGGCAACCTTGTTGCTTCAATTACAAGCTTTGTATAGATTTTATTTAAAAAGTGGATTTGTAAACAGTGATATGGCACTTACTGAAAACTCTGGGGATGAGGATCTGGAGCTAGATTTAGTTTGCTCTGGGAAAACAAAAACAAAAATAATGTGCCTTTCTTAAACTCTGCAGCAGTATTTACTATTTAAACAGCAGTCTAGAATCTTAAGTGTGATTGTGGCTATTTTGTCATACACTTTATTGTTCTAAGCAGCAGCATAATGGAGCCTTTAAGTTAAACTGGACTTCACTTCCTACCTTTTTTATTCAGTCCTAATTCATAAAGCTGTGGGATAATCTGGATGCAAAAGGACACCTGTGCTTTACAACTGGATGGCTCATGTACCCAGCCCCTTTCAGTCAGTGGACTACAAAGTTACATGTTAGTGAATGAGAGAGATGCTACAATTTCCTTTGGTCTATTTAATAAAGTGAATTAGTAATTGTGACAGTTTGGCTTTTTTTATAAATTCAACTAGGGAGAAAGAGATCAAAAACCTTTGTGTTTTAGATGAAAAATCATGGAGTCCATTTGCCACATGTTACAGAAATTCTAATCAGATATTAACAGCTGGGCTGGGTAATTTGCATATGTGTCTTTAATGCACAATCAACTCTGTAAAGGGATTGTCAGTTCTCTACTAGAAGCAAACAGTGTCAATAAGTTTATGTCATTCAACCATTCAAACTCAAGTTTAATTGACTACAAATATTTTGCTATCCCAACTATTTTTGTGCCACCTCCTAGGTATACTGCAGGGAGTGTTCATAGATTTAAGAGCACTGGCAAACAGATTATCCATATAATAAACATCTTTGGGGTCAATTTTATATTCAACAAATGTGGTTCACACAATAGATGATGGCAGTCCCCAATATATGTAAAACCTCTTGTTATATGCTGGGATGTCTTCTAAATGCTTTCGAGGTAAGTAGTCAACTTGATTTTTACAATAACCCTAGAAAGCAGATGCTACAAGAATTTCCATTTTATCAGATCTATAATATAGTTAAGAAAACTGAAGCACAGAAAAAAATAAGCTACTTGCCCAGAAATGATGAAACCAGGACATTCTGGATTCAGAGCCTGCATTTTTAACACCTCCACTAAGAATCACTCATGGGAAATGTGGAAGGGAGAAGTCTTAACTGTGTAGTAGCTGAATCCAATCCTTTAAGTCCTTTCCAGCAATATGATCCCCAGAAACTTGGATAGAGGTCCAAGCAGAACTGTCACAACACTTCTCCATTAGCTTTACCCTTCACAGTGTAAAGTGTAAAATTTTATTCCAAACATGAGCATTTGTCACTTGCTCAAAGGAAAGTCACCACAATTCCTGGTAGATGTTCAGCAAGGCTTCATTGATCACCTAGATGCGGAAGTACTCCTTGAGAGACTCTTGGTCTCTGGAGTATTTGAGTTCTTCTGTCTGAGTCATGTAGTAGTGTAGATCCCAGGCATTGATTTTTTCCATCATATTCAAAACATCTTTCTTTACATTCTGTTTTTTTTTCAAATTCAAAATAAACTGTCTTTCTGCCTCACCCAAGGGTTTTAATTTATGGCTTAAGTCATCTGTGAAGGAATTGGAAAAGTTAGTGGTCTACTGCTCTCTGGAGCAAGCCTGTTCTTCCATATTGCCAATATGTTAACAAGGTGCTAAAAATGAGAAATCAGAAGGAAAGAATAATGAAAGCTCTATTATAGTAGCAGCAGATTTTACTCCTTAGGGTGATTAACAACTCTGCCTTTTTCCTTGAGCACCACCAAAACCTGACCATGACTCCCTTAGAGCACCAACAAAGGTGATGTTTACCTCAAAGAACTCTAACTTGAGGTTGTAATCCAGGGAGCAAAATAATAGTGAAACTAAACTCATGTGCACAATTATTCTTCAGTGAGATTAAGCTGTTAAGAAAGCCAAGGGAAAGAAACCAGATGTGACCTGTGGTCAGTATTATCTGTAAATTGCTCAACATATCTGACAGCCATGAGTTTAGTTTCACATTGCCCATTCCTACAAAGGAGAACATTTGGATATAGCAATTCTACATTTTAGATGGAGAAACTTCTGGGCATCAGGCTTTATTTACTATTTTCAACTGTTAAATATTTGTTTTTTCTTTGGGTAAATGAGTTAGTCCTTCTGTATTCATTTTTCACAATTTGTTACACATATTAAGATAAAAGTATGCTTGGGTTTTCGAGGGATATGGGAATTTAGAGGTTGCCCCACACTGTGAGATGGAGGCAGTAGTCTGAAAAATGCCATGAATAAAAAGGAGGACACTCATAAAGGGTACAAAGTAATATAGTTTTGATTAGGCCTGTTAAGAGTTAGATATGAAATGTTGTGCAAAAGCCGTGTGCTAAAGACTTGTTTGCCAACCTATGGTCCTATAAGGAGGTGGTACAACCTTTAGGAAGTGGGGCCTAATTGGAGGAAGTAATTCACTGGGGAAGGCTTTTGAATGATATATTTTGTATCAAGCACCTCCCTCTTATGTGTTCTCTTATGTGCTCATTTTCTCTCCCCCCCCACCCTCCCTTCCTTTCTTTCTGGCTGCCATGAGGTAAGCAGCTTTCCTCCACCTTTCACCATGATGCTCTTATTCAACACCGATCCAGAAACAATGTATAAATCTTTCATTCCTTAAGTTGTTTTTCTCAGGTATTTTGTAACAGTGACAGAAAGCTAACTAACACAGTTTGTGAGAGAGTATATAAATGCAGGCAGCAACAGGACAATTCACTTGAAAATAAGCCAATTTAAAATTAGAGGGAAAACAATGTTAAAGGAATTAAGCTATTCAGATGTGTGAAGGAGAAATTTCAGCATATGTAGTCACCACTAAAAAAAAACAAAAAAAACAACAACAAAAAAAAAACTCAACAAACATGTTAAGTTCCTGAACCAACCTCTTATATAACATGAACTATATGGCAATATCCTGCTCACATCCCTCTTGTGTCTTCTAGGTAGAAAGACTATTGAAGCAAGGACTTGTATTTCTTTCTACAATCCTACCACAGTATGGTGTAATCTACTAGGTAATTATTTCATATATGTCTCACCAATTAATAAATTATATAAAAATAAATATCATTTGTGGAACACATAATTCATATTTCTTGGATTTTAACCTATATATGGCTGATTTTAACACATCATTCTCCAACTTAATTAAGTTAAACAAAAGGATTTCAAAACAAAGATGAAATACTTTGGAATGTGGATGAAGATGAATGAAGTTTGAAGGGGTTAGTGAGGAGAGAATAAAAGAAATCATACTTTGGTTTGTTAATTAGAGATATAATAACAAAAATAATAATATATTGTGTCTGAATGATTCAAACATTTTCATCATGATGAAAGAGAAAATAAAGAGAAAAATATAATCATTTCATTCTTGGAATGGGGACACTAAGACTGAGAGGATAGGTAAGTAAGAGAGTCCCAGAGACTAAATGTCATGGATGTAAGAGCCATGATTTGTACAATCTTTATGAAAAAAAAAATACTTAAAATGGACGTGAATATAGCATGTATATAACAGTTTTGATGTATATTATTTTATATTACTTTCATATATTGACAAATGGTTCCTGGAACATAAAATGTTTACATTTAAAAATATATGTTGTTTCTATTTATGTCATATATGTCAGCTTATTTCATGCAAATTCATAAATAGCCAAGTTATAAATACTCTATATACTACTAAATATGTAGTGGTAGTGAATAAATGCAATGGGTTAACACTGTTTAGATGTCATGTGAGGAATCACTATAAACATTTCAAATAAAATGCAAGACAGAATGAAGGAGAATAGTAATGTAATAGTAATGTAAACTATGAGAAACCCCTAGAATAAGTACACTATCTAATATAAGAACTGATCAATTAATCTCTTAAACTAATAAAAAACTGGATGTCCTCAAAGAGGTATTTGATTCTGAGACTTTAAGTTGACATGATATGGCAAAATATCAGGGGAAAAATGGAAACCATGTAACCATTTTTTAAATAATAAGAACTGATCTAGAAAGGTTTTCACATAGCTTGTACTCTTGGCAGTATTTATTTCAAGGTCAAAGTCAGCATGTATATTGTAGCAAAGTAGCTTGGCTGCTTGGGCCTTCAGTGGCAGTAGTTGCTGCAGAATTGGGTTACAGCCTTAACCTAATCAGTGAATTATTCCTTGATGGGGTTATCTGAGTGGTGGCTGGAGGTAGGTGGGATTTGGTTTGAGGAAGTGGTTTGTTGAGGACTTGGCTGTGGGGTCTATATATTGTATCTGGAGAGTGGAATTTCTCTCTCTCTGCTGATTTCTCATCATGTGAGCTGGTTCACTCTTCCACACTGTTCTGCTGGGATGTCCTGCCTTAACTGGAATCCCAAGGAATGGAGCCTGCTATCTGTGAACTGACACCTCTGAAACTGTTAGCCACTAAATAACCTTTTATTCCCTAAAATTGTTCTAGACAGATTGTTTAGTTACAGTAGTGAGAAATTGACTAAAACATGCCTCTAATCCCAGGGGCTCAGGAGACTGAGGCAAGAGTATTGCAAGTCCGAAACCAGCCTCAGCAAATTAGTGAGGTCCAAAGCAAGCTAGTATAGAAACCCTTTTAAATAAAAAATAAAAAGGGGTAGGTATGTGGTTCAGTTCCTGAATTCAATCCCTGGTACACATCCCCCATCCAAAAAACATGTCAGATTTGATCATTTCTTTACTCAGAGTCTTGAAATGTTGCAATGACTCCTCATGTTACTTAGTCATTATTTAAAGTAGCTATATAATTTGGAATTCTTTGATGTATTGTTCACTTACTGTTTCTCATTTGTTTTCTGCCAAATTAGCTTCCTTATCATGAATGAACAAAATTCTTTTGCTTTCCTAACATCATCTCTCACAATGTTTTAGCATTCAATGTGTTCCAACGAATTCTCTTGTCCTACACCAAAAATAAATGAAGCACCTTCCACCGTTCAATAGGCTATACGTTTTACTTATTGTGTTTATCTACCTACTTCTATTAAGTATAAACTATTCATCATGTGGACAGTGATTTGTTTTCTGTTAAGTTTACTTCTGTTAAGTTTCCCTGTCACCTTAGAATAGCATCTTACACAGAGTAGGCACTTGGTAAATTAGCATATATGAATGGATATTTAAAACTGACCTATCTTCATGTACATGTACCAGGATTAATATTTAATTCTGTTAATGTGTCAGGAACTATTTGCTTTACAATTTTAAATCAGATTGCTAATTCTATTTCTTGTACATTAAAAACTGATAATATTTTTGCTAAAGGCATTAACACAAAAATGGTTAATTAGATATCTAGTTGTTGATGACTTGCTCTTTTTCCTGGTCACTTTCAACAAGCTTTAATGTGTTACATATATTCAAATTTATATTCTAGATAACATTTATCTTTTAGGGAGGCATAATAAATCAAGTTTTCTTCCCCTCAATAGTTGGTCTATAAACAGAAATCTGTATGCAGCTGAACCAAATAGCTTTCCTTATATTGTGTGATCATAAATACTGATTACTGCAGAGTGCATTGCTGTCATCATTTCTTTCTTTAAGTTGATAACTTTTTTCACTATTAAAATTTCTTGCAAGCTGCAATTCAGTGCTTGGAGACAGTTTTTAAGACCAGCTCAGAAGATAAATATCTAGCAGTTTCTCAACCTTTGACAGAAATGTTCACAAATTCCTTCTTTAAAGTATGTTCCTATTGATTTCTCCTTAATAACTGATGTAAGTGTGATTATAATTTGTTGTGGGATTGTTTATCATTGAGGCACCAAGTCTATAAGTAATGAACTGATAGCTTATATGGATAGAATGTGGGATTTAAAACATAACAGATTTAATATGGTTTAGATTTTTTATATTAGTAGCTATTCTCAGGAATTGATAAAAATGTTGGAAAATGCATAACTACCCACCAGCAGATGCCTTGGTTTCCATCCAAAACTCACTATTTTTAGTTGATACTGATTGTTTCTGTCTTCCTATACATGAGTTCTTCCTAGCCAGGGAGTTCAATGTACATACCATTTGTGTGAGAGGTAAGAAGAGCTTTGCCATCCATCCTGTGTTTTTCCTGTGGACTATCAACCATAAGACTGTCTTATGAAAATAGTACTAAGGATGCAAGGGTGTACCTGCTCCACTATTAAAAGAAATGTTTCTATGCAGCAGAGGATGAGAGTAGCAGACCAATGGTTCTTCACTGATACCCTCTCTCTATTGCCCATTCTCTCATCTATAAAGCCAAGCAAAGGATAGATCCACTTCACAGGCTGCTCCTGGAACACATTTTTCCAACTTTTCCATCAGAACAGAAAGTATTTCTTTCCAGGTCCATTTCAGTGCCATCAGGATTCTGATTGGTCCTGTCTGTTATGTGCCCAGCCCTAAGGCTACAGAAAAAGGGAGAAGAGAGTTACATGGGTCCTCCTCCATTTCCACATACTCTTGGATCTCCTCTGTGTGATCTCTCCAGGAGTGCAGTTGGACATATTTGTTAGCACAAGGCTTCTAGAGAGTAAGTTCTCTTAAAGTCACACCTAGAGTTAGCACAGTGCTTCTTCTTATATAGCCCAGAGACCAAATCACTCAAAGGCCAATGCATTCAGTTAAAAGGGATATGTCCTCCAGTTCTTTTCTTTAATATTTAGTTTTTAGTTGTCATTGGACACATTACCATTATTTATTTTTATATGGGCCTTGCACATGCTAGGTGAGCATTCTACCACTGAGCTACAACCCCAGCACCATACTCCAGTTTGTGATGAGAGATAGATTTGAAAAATTGTTGCCATTTTGAATTTATTATACCTACTCATACTAGAACTAGGAATTTACTTTTCCAGCATTCACTGGAGACTAATCTGGGTCCAGACAAAATCCGCTTAGGTGTATTGTTTCCAGACTGGCACAGACACGTGGTAGTGTAGCTTGGGAGGGCATTCAACAGAACTGCTTCCTTTACTCAGGTATTGTAGCCATGCAGTGGCAGCTTTTGGATTTCTCTTTCAAGGAGATTTGCTGCCTAGAATACTAAGGAGTGCAGGTGGCATCCTCTAGTTGTCAGCACCATCAGTCTCTGCCTCAGTTGTAGAGAGATTTTCCCCCAGCATCATGCTTTTTCTGGGCAGCCCACATCCAGCAGTGAGGGAGGCAGGAAGATGATGGCCTGGCCACTTTGGTCCAGCCATTTCCATCTGAATAAGATAATACTAGTGATACTTGTTCCAGAACTCTCTACTGGCTTATACAGGCTCTGTCAGGTTACGTTGAAATTTCACTTCTTCTACTGCCAAATACAAATTATTTTCTCTTCCTTTCATGAGTGCAGATCCCCAATGAACAGGTTATACACAGACAGTCACAGACTGTGCTTCCAGAGTATGTGGCCTGTGACACACTTCAGCAAATGTTTACCTATACCTAGGTAAGCACACTTGTATGTGTATATAAACACACACATGTGCATACACACTCAAGGCATGCAATTATACATGTATACATACACACATATATAAAATGCATAGCACATATACACATATATAAAACACTCACAGACATTGGTACACGGGAATGCTGAGAGCATGGAGATCTTGGTAAAAGATAAACCAGACTCCACTCATTCATTCCTTCATTCAACAAATTCTTATTGAGCATCTAATATGTGCCAGGAACAATTCAAAGCAACTCAGTTTCTGAGAATGAATGAGAATGAGAAGATAAAATGAAATTAACTAAGTCCACTTAAGAAAGTTTGGAACCAATGCACAACTAACTATTCTCCATCATTATTGCAGAACAGATTTGTTTCCATTGCTGTTAAGGCTAAAGCATTTACCATTTCCTAATTACATAAACATTGTAGAAAGAGTGATTGTAAATGCACTGGTTCCAAATTAGACTGCACTCTGAAATACATCAGAAAGATTTTAAACATTTTATAAATGTTATGGACTCCACATAGGCCATACAGTATAGGAAATCTCTCCTATAACCACTAATATAATATAGGGTGAGTTAACATAACCTTCCTTTGCTCCTATGTCATTATCTCTGGCAGATAGTTATCCTGACCATCCTGTTGTGAGTGCTTGCTGGCTTCATTCATTAGATAAATGCTTACTGAATACTGTAGAATGTGCAAGATATTGGGCTGGGTGTCCCAGAAACAGTGTTATTAGTAGATATTGCACATCATTGAGGTAACTTTAGTTCATATGAGAGATAGAACTATAATCAGTTAACTATAATACATGTGCCAGAATTATGAATATGTACTGTTCATGTTGTATTCATGCTCTCTCTCTGATATATATATATATATATATATTTGTATGTATTCATGCATACATACATAAACACACACTCACACACATATTCTTTCTTACTCTTCACAAGAACACTACAAAGTAGATATCATATTACACAGGCTTTAAGATTCAAAGAAAGTAACCTCCTCAGAGGTAGGTGTGTCACAATTGATTAGACTAAGTTAGGTTTCCAAAGTCCCTGCCAAATTCTCAATACCATGAAGCCTTAGGGAGTACTACATGTGTTTACATGTGTATGTGTTTACAAGCCTGTCTTAAGATTGGATTATACTACTTGGGAGTAAGTATCTTGCCATACTCACCAGGATTTCCTCCTCCTATGCTAAGTATACATTAGTTAGTAAAAAATATGCAAGTTATAACCAAAATGAAGTACACATTTAACAAACTGGTGTTCTCTAGAAGTTTGTAATAGACATTAAGTGAGAGAAACCATACAAATGTAAAAAAATGTGGCAAAGTTTTTAATGTTAGGCAAACCCTTATTTTGCCTCAGAGAACTCACACTGGAGAGAAACCATACAAATTTAAAAACTGTGGCAAATCTTTTAATCAAAGTTCACACCTTATGTAACACCAAAGAATTCATAGTGGAAAGACCCAGAGAAATGTAAAGAATGTGGCAAAGCTTTTAATGTTATGCCAACCCCTATTGGGTACCAGAGAATTCACACTGGAGAGAAATCATACTAATGCAAAGAATGTGGCAAAGTATTCACTGTTCAGAACAGCCTTGTTGTGCAACAGAGAACTAACACTGAAGAAAATCCATACAAATGTAAAGAATCTGGCAAACATTTTAATCAAATCTCAAACTATATAATTCACCAGAGAATTCATCCTGGAGAAAAGCCATATAAATATAAATATTTTGGAAAAATTTTTACTCAGAGACAATATCTTTGTCGACATCAGCGTGTTCATACTGAAGAGTAGTGATACAAATGTAAAGAATTTGGCAAAGCTTTTAATCACAGATCATGCCTTAGTAAACATCAGAGAATTCATACTGGAGAGAACCCATACAATTGTAAAAAATATGGCAAAGGTTTTAATCAAATATCACATTTTATTCAACACCAGAGAAAACATACTGGAGAGAAACCATACAAATATAAAGAATGTGGCATAGCTTTTAATGTTAGGCACATGGTTATTGTGCACCAGAGAACTCACACTGGAGAGAAACCATACAAATATAAAGAATGTAGTAAAGCTTTTAGTGTTAGGCAAAGTCTTTTTCTGCACAATAGAATTCAAAATGGAGATAAACCATACAATTGTAAAGAATGTGACAAAGCTTTTAATGAAATATCATACCTTAGTATACAACAGAGAATTCATACTGGAGAAAAATAATACAAAAGTAAAGACTGTGACAAAGCTTTTAACCAAAGTTCACACCTTAGCAGACACCAGAGAATTAATACTGGAAAGAACCCATACAAATATAAAGAAAATTTCAAGGCTTTTATTTGAAGAGTAGGCCTTACTCAACACCAGGTAATTCATACTGGAAAGGTTATACAACTGTAAAGAATGTGGTAAAGGTTTTTAGGTACAATTCAAGGGTTATCAAGCATGAGAGAATTCATACTTGAGAGAATCTTTACAAATCTAAAGAATGTAAAATATCATTTATTGTGATATCATGACTTAATAATTACTAGAAAATTCATACTTGGAAGAATAGTTTAAATTGCCAAAAAAGTGGCAAAGTTTTAATCAAAGCCCAACATTTAAAAAATGCCAAGAATATTACAGTAGTGATTAAACTCTACAAATGTAAAGAATGTGACATAGTTTTTAATAAAAGAACACCCCTTACAAATTTCCCCCGATTTAGAATTCAAGAGAAGTTTTGTACTTGCCAAAAAATGTCAGAATGATGTTCAAATATTAAAATTCATACGCTATCTATTCCTAATGCATACACTATCTGTTATGGAAAATTGAATAAAGTACTTCTTCTACCTTAACAATGACTTGCATGTTATATACAAAAAGCATCATCTCTGTTTTTATTTTTAGAAAAGCAGTATGTACATTTATTCATTATTTTATGGCTGTGGTAAAATACTTATATTAGCCTTGCTTTTCCTATAACATGCACTTTTATAACAATGTATCTCAGAATCCTATTTTGCCTTTCAGTTTTCAGAAATACACTTCATTGTAAACAGCAATAAACCAAATATCATATATATATATATATTATGACAAGTCTGAGATAATCTAATCACATAATTTATACTATGTGCCTTTTAAAGTTATTTTAATACCACATTAAAATTGTAAATAATAGTTGGATCTATTGTTTGACATATTTATGCCACAGTTCAGCTGAGCACAATAACCGGGAAGGTGACAAGCAAGCTGAAGGTTGAAGCGGGTACTACTTTATTTCAGGGAAACTCGGAGGGAACTGAGTGGACACTCAAGGTAGCAAGAGCTGCTTCTCTGCTGGACAGCAGAGGTACATATACCCAACTAATTACACACAGCTTAACTTAATTAACATAATCTAGATATAGCAGTCAGTCATTAAGGAATCTTCATAATCTTAATGGCTCGATGGTGTTACTTCACAGACCACTCCTCCTGGAAAACTGCCAGGTGCCATCTTGACTTTGTGGCCCTCAACATATTTATACATGCAATAGTATAAGTTGGTCAATTTTACGCCCAAGTTCCTCTCTTTTCCCTTCCTTGCTCCCTATCAGTTATTGCTTTCCTCTACCCTATAGTTCACATTAAATTTTAATGAGATCCCCATTTTTCTCTTCTTCTGTCTAGTTTCCACATATAAGAGAAAACATAGGATCCTTGGCTTTCTGAGACTGGCTTGTTTTGCTTAACATGATGTTTTCCATCTCCATCTGTTTTCCTGGGAATTATATATATATATATATATATATATTTTTTTTTTAGGGCAGAATAAAATTACATTGTATACCACATTTTCTGTTTGGTCTGTTGGCCAATATCTAGGTTGTTTCCATAACTTGGCAGTTGTGAATTAGGTATGCTTGTGTTGCTAATGTATGCGGACTTGAATTCTTTCATATAAGGAGTGGTATAGCTTAATCATACACTGGCTCCATGCCTAGTCTTTTAAAGAACTTACATATTGACTTTCATAGACATTGCACTTATTTAAAAATGTTACCAATATTATATTATTTTCAGTCCCCTAGGATTCTCACCAGCATTTATTATTATTTAAATTCTTGATAGGCATTCTGGCATATATGTTGGAAGTTTACTTCTGTATTTTCTTCTATGGATTGCATAATTTCTGGTCTCATTAGTAGGTATTTGATTGACTTTGAGTTGATTAACTTTGACTTTTGTACAGGGTTATAAAGATTGATCTAAGATAATTCTTTCATATGTCCAATTTTCCTAGTAGCATTTGTTAGAAAGACTGTCATTTCTTCAATGTATGTTTTGGCACTTTTGTCAAAGATCAGATGACTGTATCTGTAGGTTTGTCTCTGAGTCTTCTTTTCCATTGATCTACAAGTCTGTTTTTAATATTGGTACCATGCTATTTTATAATCCTTCATTTTAAATTGAAATCAGTTAACATGTTGGCTACAGCATTGTTTTTTTTTCTGCCAGTATTTTCTTGGCTACTCTGGTTATTTATTTTTTCCATACCATACAAATTTTAGAACTATTCCTCTAGGTTCTGGGGAAAATACCAATATTATTTTAATAGGGATTGCATTGGATTTGTAAATCACTTTTGATACATAAATGATTTAGCAATATCAATTGGGCATATCCATGAATATGGGAGGTATTTCCATCTTTTATTATCCTTTTTTCAAATTCTTGCTTCAATAGTCTATAATTTTTATTGAAGACATATTTTATTTCACCTTCTTGGTTAGATTTATTTCCAGGTATTTTTAAAATTCCATTGTAAATGGAATGGTTTCTTGATTTTTTTTCCCAGTGGATTGATTATTGGTGTGTTTAGACTTTGTATCTTGCTACTTTGCTGAATTATTTTTATGGATCATTGAGTTCTTCTGCTGGAAATTTTTAAATTTCTAGGTAAAGAATCATATCATCTGCAAAAAGTGATAATTTGACTTGTTACTTTACTAATTGTATATCTCATATTTCTTTTTCTTGGCTAATTGTTCTGTCTAAAATTTCAAATACTACATTGAATAGAAATGATGAGAGTAGACATCCTTGTTTTATTTCTGATATTGAAAAATACTATCAGTTCTTTCCTATCCAGTAGGATATGGTTTTTATTAATTTTTTGTATACAAATATAATGTTGAAGTGAGTTCCTTATATACCTAGATTCTTCAGTGTTTTATCATGAATGGGTGTTAGATTTTGTCAAAAGCTCTTTCTGTTCATATTGAGATAATCATTTGATTTTTAAATCTTAATAATGTTTATGTGGTGAATTACAATTTTTGATTTGAATATATTGAACCATACTTTCATTCATGGTACGAAACCAACTTGATCATGATGTACAATCTTCTTAATTTATTCTTTAAATGATTTGCTAAAATTTTAATATGAATTTGTGGGAGTTAGGGTTGTGGCTCAGTGGTAGAGTGCTTGCTTAGCACATGTGAGGCACTGGGTTTGATCATCAGAACCACATTAAAAAATAAGTAAATCAAATAAGGATATTGTGTCCATCTACAACTAAAAACCTATTTAAAAATATTTTTTATCTATGCTCATAAAATGTATTGGTCTAAGTACCCTGATCTTCCTGATATGTCCCTAGATATTTGGGTTATAGTAGCTTCCTAGGATGAATTTGGAAATGTCTATGCTCCACACACTTTTTCCATTTCATTGAGTGATTTGAGAACTATCAGTAATATCTCCTTAAAATTCTGGTAGAATTCAGCTGACACTCTGGTGATTTTTTGTTGGGAGGCCTTTTATTACCAATTCAATTTCATTTCTTTTTATCTGGTTTATATTTTCTATGTGCTCTTGATTTGATTTTGGTAGGTTGTACGTTTATAGAAATATATCCTTTTTTAAAGATTTTACAAATTATTGAAACATATTTTCAAAATAGTCCCTAATGATCCTCTGTATTTCAGTGATATGTGCTGTTACTTGGTTTTTCATCTCCAATTTTAAAAACATTGTGTTTATCTTGCCTCCGTTTTGGTTAATTTGGCTAAGTGTTTATTAGTCTTATTTATCTTTTCAAACAATCAACTCTTTTTCGCATTAATTATTTATATTGCTTTTTTATTCTCTTCATTCATTTCAGACCTGATATTATTTCCTTTCTTCTGCTGTTTTCTTTCTTTTTTATTGGTTCTTGCTTTCGTAGAGCCTTAGATTGTTTATTTGATATGTCTCTATTTTGTTTGTTTCATGTTGTTTTTATGTAGGTACTCACAGAAGTAAACTCTTCCCTTAGAAATACTTTTGTGATTTAGGTAGGCAATGACGTCCAAAAGCTCATGTGTGAAATTACTGAGTTATGAGAAATTTAATTTAATCAATGCAGTAAACCCCTGATAAGGATTAACTGAGTGGTAACTATAGGCAGGTAGAATGAGGCTGGAAGAAGTGGTTCTTTAAAGGCATGCCTTCCAAATATACATTTTTCCCCATTATTAGGGGATCCCAAGTTTGCCTGCCTCTCAATTCTTTTTCCTTTCTGTTTCCTTCTCCTGAGCTGCTTTCATCCATCACACTCTTCTGACATGTTTTCTATTTCACCTGAGTAATTAAGTGGGTGATTTTTGAACTAAGACCTCTAAGTCAGAAAATAGTAGTTTTCCTTTAAAATTGTTCATGGCAGGTACTTTGGTCACAATGGTGCAAAAGATGACTGAAAATGAAATTGGTACCAGAAGTGGGGTCATTTTTGTGACCAATGTGACCATGTAATTCAGAAGATTTAGGAGATTTGGGGGATTTGTTCAAGGAATTTTAAAAAAGTTTAGAGATGCAAACTGAAAAAAAAGGTGTTATTGTTTTATGTGGACCTTAATGGGCAATTCTAGTCAGAGCTCAGAAGACCAGAATAATAATAGTATGGTAAAAAAAGGCCTTTATGATGTTTCAGAGGAGAAGGGAGACTCTTGGAAATTGGACTAAATGTCATTCATTTTATATTCTGGCCAAGAAGTTTTTAATATTTTGCCCATTTCCTGACAATTTTTGTGAGGCTGAATTTAAAGAGATGAATTTGTTAATTTGGTGGAAGAAATTTCAAGGCAACATTTTATTCAGGTGTTGACATGGGTATTGCTATCAGCTTTTAGCTAAGATTATTGTGATAATCATGAACAGAAAGGAGAACAGGAAGATTTTAAAAACTTGGAGTTTGGCCAGAAAACAGTGAAACTGGGGCTAAAAATATGGGTAATCATGGGGCTGTGGATGTGGCTCAAGTGATAGCATGCTCGCCTGGCATGGGTGCGGTGCTGGGTTTGATCCTCAACAACACATAAAAATAAAATGTTTTGTCCGCAGAAAACTAAAAATTAATATTTAAAAAATTCTCTCTCTCTCTCTCAAAAAAATATGGATGGTCATTAAAAACCTTATAGCTACCAAAGAGACACTGTTAAGTACCTTACCCAGAAATAATAAGAAAGATGGCTTGAGGGCATCTCAGTAGATTGACCACACCCTTCCCAGGGATTAAATCCCTCTGTAGCGATTAAAAGTAAAAATTCTTTTGAGAAGGAACCCTAGGTCATCCTTTTTGTGTTGGGAAGCCTTGGGAGTTGTTTCACAATGCTCAGTCACCTAAGCACTCAGAGACCACTATAGCCATGATACCTAGAGACTTATCTACTGCTTGAGAGGGCAGCATATCTTGGTGTTAAACACATGGTACTTGTTCTGCAGGATTGCAAGATACTGGATTTAGAGTGTCAGATTCTTCCACAGATATTTCAAAAGAAGTCCTAGGAGGCCAGGCAAATTGCAATAGGATTATATTTCCTGCAGACAGTTCCTCAGAAGACAATGCATTAAAAATATGAGTAGTAAACTAGAGTTACATAAGAGACAAGATTTGAAAGTAAAATGAATTTTCCCAGCTGGTCTTTCATTTGCAATCCTCCAAACTCAATTTCCCAAGTTTCTAGGATGACAGCTATGTATTAACGTGATTCTAAAATAGTTCTTTGTTGTTGGTAAATTTGTGTGATACTCACATAGATGGTGTCAGGGGTCTTCTTTATGACCAGGTTCTTATTTCTCTGGGTTTATTATGTCTATTAGTTAATACCCTGTGACCTCTTCTCAAACAACTGACAAGGTTTGTTCTTTATTAACACATAGATATGAGCCAGGTGTGGTGGTTCTTGCCTGTCATACCAGAAGCATGGGGAGATGAGGCAGGTAGATTGCAAATTCAAAGCTATACTTAGCAAATTATTGAGGCTGTAAGCAATTTTTATAGACTGTGGGTCAAAATATAAATAAATAAATAAATAAATAAATAAATAAATAAATAAATCTGAACATGTGGATCAGTGGTTAAATATATATAAACTTGAGGATCTTCTCTTGCAGTCTTAATGTAGCAGGTTATTTTCCCACATGCTGATATATGTCCTATATGTCAGAAAGAGAAAGATGAAGATGGATTTTTTATTTGTTTCAGCAAAATCTTCTATCTATTATCTCTAGTCTAAGATCTGAGATCTATGTACTNTTTTAAAAAAAAAAAAAAAAATATATATATATATATATATAAAATATATAAAGTTCTATCAACAAATAAAAAAAAACAAAATGTTTTAAAAAAGAAAATGAGGGCAGCAGGACGGAGGCTTCAAGGAAATTGACCAGCTGCTGCTAGAGTTCAGCCCAGAGAGAAGTGCATTGACACTTATCACTGTATATATGGTTAAAGTAATTTGTGAATAAATATGTATATATTTTATTTTTGGAAATTATATCACAGTTACATTAAAATTATTTAACTTTTTTGTTCTCTGGTCTTATAAAAAACAGCTTGATATTTAAACTCAGTAGCAATTCCCTGAGTAGCGATGTTCCCATATTCCTCCCCTCAAAAAAAGTGACTCAAAAAGTATAATTTTAAAGTTTCTACTATTCACATTAAAAATGAAAAACAAAAGTCAGGCATAGTGGAGTGCCCCTGATTTCAATTCCTTGTTTCCTTCCCTCAAATGGGCCTGGAGGTATAGCTCAGCTTGTACAGTGCTTGCCTTCTAAGCATAAGGCCCAGGATTCAACCCCAGGATCATGAGAGGGGGGAAGGGAGGGGGAGGGAGGACAAAAGGAATTTAATGAAATGTTTGGACTGTTTCTATAGGTCATTTAAATAAAATGATCTTACATATGAAAAAAAAACTAAATTGTGGACCCATTACAGTTAGTCTCCAGGGTCTGACAAAATAAATCCTCCTATGGAGCAGTTCATTTCTAAGTTTCCTCTAGGAAATCAAGTGGGAAATATACAAGCATCTGAAATTTTGGAAATTCTGTTCTCTCCATTCATGGTATCTTCAATCATGGCCCGAATCCCATATGCATAGCTTTGTTCTGGCAACCTGGCATTTCCCCAGATTTTATGCTAATGATTGCTGTGATTATTAGGAGAGAATCCCAAATCCAGGTGTGATTTTGTTTCTTTGCATAAGGTTTTGCTGATATATAGGTGATTGAGTTGTTTTTTCTTCCTGAAATTTCTGAGAAGCAGAACCTCAAATTAAGAATGCTGGAACTGATCTTTAGCTTTATATTTGTATCTCAGAATATATCCTATATTTTCATCTTCTTGTTCACATTCCTAATGCTAACTTTATTACTCCACAGTATAATAAACAGTTTCTCCTATTATATTTCAGACAGACACAGTATTGTGTAACTATTTTTCTCCAACACTAGATGGCACTGTTTATGGGATTATTTTCTCTGTTGTATTTTATATGAGAGGGAAAAAAGAGAAGATCACTTGGCTCTTTTTGTAAAACAATGCTCATTTCTGCCCCCTCTTTGTTTTCCATAGATACAGATACCTTATGGGAAAGTCTTTGAGTGGGGATTCCCCATTATAGACTTGACAGGATGATGTGTCCTCATGTCACTTTCATACTTTCTCTTGGTTCAGGGATTTCTGAGCTATCCGCAGCTCTCATGTCTATATACTTTGGAGTGTCTAGCTAATTTGAGTCTCAGTGTCCTCTGTTGGCAAGAGAAAGTGGTCTGAAATATGGTGTAAGGGTTAACAGGGGAGTAGTTAGATGCCCTGCAGTTACAAGGAATCTCCTGGTACACCCTTCATTTGAAGAAACTTTATTTCTTCTTCTTCTTCTTTTTTTGTTTTACTACTGACAATTCTGCTATATAAAAATTGGCATGCGGTTGTTTCTTTATCTTCCTCATTCTAATACCTTGAAATTACACCCAGAATCAATTTAACCATTTTATATGTTAGTTGTGTTTTAAATGGTTCAGAGTTTACACTATTTTCAAAAATGACTTTTTTAAACTTACATTCTCACCAACAGTGTACAAGGGCTTTCCCCCCCCCCCATATTCATAGTTTCTTGAATCTTGGTTATTATTAAATTATTGACAAAATCTGTTCTCTCTCTTTTGGGGGGAAGGCTATTGGGAAATAAACCCAGGGACACTCAAACACTGAGCCACATCCCAAGGTCTATTTTGTATTTGCTTTAGAGACATGGTCTCACTTAGTTGCTTAGTTTCTCACTGTTGCTGACACTGGCTTAGAACTCTCAATTCTCCTGCCTCAGCCTTCTGAACTGCTGGAATTATAGGCATGCACCACCATGCCTGGTGATAAAAGCTATTCTAACAGTGGTGCTTTGTATACAATTGTCCACTGTTTGACTTGTGCATCAAATCCCTGATGAAAGATTGTAGAGTTCAGTCTGTCATGTAGCCAAAGAGAGTATGTGTTACAAACCTTTTGGGAGATTAATAGGCAAGTATTATTTTTAACACCTTCTCTGCTCTATTGCTTGGGATTTTAGCAGCCCATTGAGAAACTTGTACAGCAATGAGAAGTGACTGGAGTGTGATTATGTTTTGTTTTTTGACTTGAGGCTTTTTCTTACAGTGGGTATATTTCTAGCATTTACATTATGGAATAATGCTTAGTTTTTCATATTTTAGAGCTAATGGTTTGAGATAAATGAATGTATGACAATGGAGGTTTACTTAATGGTGTAAAGCAGTACAGTTGTAACAGTTTTATAACTCAGTCCATTTGTTTCCTCAATTTTTGTTGGTTATACAACATTGTCAGTGGTTCTATCATTTGTATTTTGAGGCATAGTTTTTTTCCAGAGGACTCTATAGGTATTCCTTCACTGATTTTTTTTTTCATTTTTAAATATTTTTATTCTTTTTAGTGGTACATGACAGTAGACTGTATTTTGACATATACATACAGAGTATATTTCCACAGTTTTTAAAACATTGATAACTCCCTCCTTCTACTTTTTACATAGCAGTGCTTTTGCCTAGATTCTCAAAGGATTCTCTTTTTAAATCTGTCAAGTATAGCGAATTTAATAGCATTTATCTTGATTAGTTTTTACCTATTGTTCTTAGGAAAAGGTGTGTCCTTTCAAACTATGACTTCTTCTCATTCTTCTGTTTTGAGTGGTGCCCAAGGATTGGGTGAATGTTTCAGGTGATGCAAGCCAGGGTTTGATTGGCTGTGCTATCTAATTTAGTGAACGGATAATAGTTTTTAGATTTGAAGCTTATATCTTTCATGCTTGCTTGAGATGTTCCACCATTTCTCATTAGTTTCTTCACTGCATTTGGCAACTCTTCTTATATAATGTGGCTATGGTGGTTTCCTGTTTATTTGAAGATAGTATTCATATTTCTGTTTCTCATTTTTCTCTCCTGGTTGTTTTGAGACTTTCCAAGAGTTAGAGGAGGCCATCTTTCCTCTACCATTTTCAAACTAGAAATCTTAAGAACTGATGGTCCTGTTTTCTTAAATTAAAATTATTTTGCTATAACAAATAAAGTATTGGAGCTAGAGTTGTGGCTAGCAGTAGAGCACTTTCCTAGTACATGAAAGGTGCTAGGTTTGATCCTCAGTACCACACACACAAAATAAATAAATAAAGCTATTGTGTCCAAATACAACTGAAAAATATTTTTTAAAAAGAATAAAATACATGCTTATCTGTCAGTGTAGTTTCCTGAGAGCTAAAACCATTTTATTTACAGAGGGTGTGCTAGATCCCCCCCTCTATCCATGCTTGCTAGGAAAGCATGTTAGCACTGATCTACATCCTAGCTATAGATTTAAAAAATTTAACTTAAAAAGTCACATTTTAGCATTAAATTATTTTTTAAAAATATTTTTTCTTAGCTGTAGGTGGACACAGTATCTTTATTTCATTTTTATATGATGTTGAGGATCGAACTTAGTGCCTCATGTGTTTTAGGTGAGTACCACTGAGTAACAAACTTAGCCCTACTATAATATTTTGATTGTATCAATTTGTGATTATGAAGCCTTGTATTAGAAAATATTAAGAATGATACTAGAGAATATAGTCAGGCACTATTATTATATTGGTTATTAGTTCTTTAGTATGTCTTACTGTTGATTACTTTTTGAACTGAATCTGAAAATTTAACTTTGATGTTTTAGATTCTGCCACTCAAATAATTTTACTTTAAGAACCTTGATATAATAACAGTAGTTATACAATATATTTTTTTCTGAATGACATTTTGTTTTCAAAGGAAAATGCCAATTATTTTTCTCACTTAATGATACTTTTAAAAGAAATATTTAAAATCCTTATATTCTCTGATTTGGATATATTCATTTGACTCAGTTCCATTCTCCTTATCATTTTGGATTTGCAAGAGCAGTATAGCAGTTGGGGGGAGATCAGTGTTTTTCCCCTTATTTTTTCCTAGGCAATGACAAGATTAATTTCTTAGTTCCAAATTAAAAGTACATCTGACAGGGTTGTGGTTGTGGCTCAGTGGTAGAGTGCTTGCCTAACACGAGCAAGGCACTGGGTTTGATTCCTTAGCACCACATAAAAAGTAAATAAATGAATGAAATAAAGATATTAAAAATGACATCATGTTTGATTCCTTAGCAGCACATAAAAAGTAAATAAATGAAGAAAATAAAGGCATTAAAAATGACATCAGGTTTACAAACAATAAAAAGTACATCTGACAATGTCACAGAATATTTTAATATTTGGTAGATTATTGGAAATTTTAATCTCCACTCTTTATCATTCTAGTTACTGGTAACTTTATACTTTTTAAAATCTCAAAATTTTAATGGTTTTTAAAAATAAATATCAGTGTTATAGTTCATTTGATAAATGACCCATGTTTGCTAGTAAATGGAACTGTAAATGCTTAAAATATCATGAAATTAATAGGTATTCCTGAGAAAATGTTTTGTTATCCTCATAAATTTGTGAACTTTTGTGTATAATGTAATGATGACCCATGAAAAATATAAAGAGCACAAATAATTTATTCTAAAAAGCCAATCAACATTGATGTTAGAAACACATTTTATCCCAACTCTGGTTGACCATTGAAACTAGAGGATATTGAAATACATTTTGGGGAGATGTTGAGAATGTATTACAGAATATTTTCAGATTAACATATTGTTAGGATATTCATAAATATGTGTTTGGAGATAATCATTGTTACCTAAGGCCATGGGGACCTAATATACTTTTAAATATTAAAATATCTCAGTGTGTAAATATACTCAGAACAATTAATAATGTTGGTCTCTTCTATTGTCACCAACTAAATCTTAAGAATTTTATTAGAATTGGTTTCCAACATTATGTATTAAACTTTTGTGTTTTTTGGAACTACATTCCATTAAGACTTAGTAGAAATTTTGGTGTTTTAAGGAACCTATGAAATCATTTCATATACCCTCAAGACTTTTCTTATAAAAATTGAAGCCCAGAAATATATTTTTTGGCTCAAATCATATTGCAATTCATCAAGGTATTTAGAACCAAAACCCCAGTTCCAGATCTTTTGTTGTCTTTTTTTTTTCTTTTTACTGCATTTTCATTTATGTATTATTCTTTTGAGGACATTCCTTCTGAGATGGAAATCAGTTAAATGATATCTCCATTTAACAAAAGAATTGAGGTAAAAGGTTGTTTGTATAATATGAGGTGAGTCATATTTAATGAGAAACTAAGTAAGCCACTAGACACAGAGTTCTGTCTTCAATAATCTAAATTATTTTTCTCTTCTCTTTATCTCTCACCCACCTTTTGTTGCCACCCCAACATAAGATTACTAGTTTTAAAATAAGCATGTATCCTTACTGGTTATACTACTAAGCAAATTATCAGGGCTAGGTATTAAGACCAGGGAAATGGGCCAAGGATAAGTGAGTTCAATTCTTTTCTGAATTGAGCTGCATCATCACTTCCTAGTGGTTTGTTATGGAAAGATTTATCTATATCATGTAATATTATTAGACAAGTGCACTTAAATGACTAAAGTTAATATCTACATTTTGAATTAAAATTTATTTTAAAAAACTATTTTGGCATACTTTTTGCATAGAGATATTTAGTACAATTGGACTTTATGAATTATGCATTTGATATAAGTGTATTATTGAAAGATATTTTTTAAGTTCCAGAATGATCAGTAAATTACTAGTGTGGTCATAGGATCAGGACTGAATTGAGGGGAAAAATAATTTCTAAAAAAATAGATATTTGAGTTTTTTGTATTCAGTTGGCAATTTTTCCCTTAAACCATAGAATGCAATCCTACCTTTAGAAATCTTTTTCTGTCAAATATTTTTCTTGGTTCATATGTCCAATTCAAATTATTTACATGATTATTTATATTTACTTATTGTATTCTGAAATTCAAGAGGCATATATTATTATAGGTGATAGTCTCATGACTGTCAAAAATATCTTCTTGGATAGGTCATTTAATTTCTTCAAGCCAGCATTTCCTTATCTATAAATGGGCCTTAATATGCCTCAGAATTATTTTAGCAACTTAATGAACTGACTGATAAAAGCACTTAGCATAGTGCTTGGCACTTACCAATTGCTCAATAATTATTTTTGCTGCTGCAAATACTGTTGTCAGATTTAAATCATACTATTTGGCAAATCATTTCACTGGAACTTGGTTATCTGTTAAATGGGAATGCTGCTACCTGGGATGCTTGCTTTTTTTTGTTCAACTTTATACCCTCACTATGCCCTCCCCCCACCACCTCATCATCTCAACTCCCACATCTTTTCCTGGGAGAGATGCCTGCCATGATGTACTGCCTCACAATAGACCCAAAGGTAACAGGGCCAAGCAACCATAGCCCAAAGCCTCTGTAATGTGAACCAAAACAATCCTTACTTCCTTAAAGTTGTTTATCTGATACTTTGTCACAGTAACAGAAAGCTTCCTGACAGATCCCTGACTTAGAAGATACTGGAAGTCTAAATTAATAGACATCCATATGCAATCATGATATGGATGCTTATCTTGGTAATTGAGCATGTTATAAGGCAAATGATATACATGGAATTTAAAATCAGCATCCCTTTTAAAAAAAATTTCCACTTATTAGATGTGTCATTGTTCTTGTTTATATGTAGGGAATAGAGTCACTTTTCAACTTAGAAATTCAAAATTGTTTTCATAATTTGTAACATATTTTTTTGCTCATGAAAGTTACCTCAACCTAGACCTTTGCAAGGGGGAAATCAGTGCCATTTTCTGGTTTGATGCCATTTTGGATTAATAGTAAAATGGATTTAAGAGAGTTAACTTGGTTATAAGAATGGGATTTGTTTAATATCTTCCTTAGGATCTGGTTGTGAGACTATGAAATAAGATAGAGTAAAACCCCATATGAAGTGCTCTATATACAGTAGTTATTAGATGGTTGGAAATAAGAGTTACCAGAGGTGGTGAGTATCTCAGTATAAAAACACATTGCTGGCATCAGTTTAATTATTGATACAATTTTAGGATTTCTTCCTCAACTGGATTTGAATCATGTGAGACTGAGTACTATTTATTCTATTGCATGAATGAGTACAAAATTCTCAATTTTTGTAAATGTAACTGTCCCTCCAAACATTACACAATTAAAGTAATTGCATAAAGCACAGACTCTTGAATATCTTATTTTCAAGCAACATCAAAGATTACTCTGAGTACATTTTCTCTTAAAAAGTTTGGCAGTGTCAATTGATTCAGAAATAGATTGAGAATTTACTTTTGGACTGTCAAGTCAGTTCACCTGAACAAAATGTTTTTACTAGATGTGAATTTTTTTAGCTATTAGTCCAGCCTGGTTATTTAATTAAAGAATAAAAGCATGGTGAACTGTGAGTAAACTATGTAGTAGCAAATATCATTAGGTACAGGAGCTGCAGGATGGGTATGTGACTCAGCTCAAATCCATCACAGCTAGAGTAAAATCATTGAAATAGCACAAGTATTAGTAGTCTGAATTTCAAATATAGTGTATGATGTTAATAAACTAAGGGAACTCCTTTAGACTTCAAGAGGACCGTAAAATTATGAGTAATGTTTTTTTTATTAATGTACTTATTTCATGAACTGTCCTTGACCTTCAACCTTCATTATTTTAGAATGATACTTGAGAAATACATTTACTGGTTTTCGGATCCCACATTTGGTCAGATCAAATGTTTCCCAAACTCGATAAGCTTTTATGCAGACACTTTGGTTTAGGTTTTAGATTTTCTGGACTCTCTTCCATAAAGGTTCTGATTGAGTACTTGGAGATGGAGCCTCAGCTTTGCACTTTTAAATATTATTTACTTTTACACAGGAACATCGGATTTTTCCTTCTAAATTGTGTGTGTATATCTAAATAAAAACGGAATTTTCAGAAACTTAGTATGATGGCCTTTCTTTCAATGCTTTTTGTTTGTTTGATTTTAGTACCAGAAATTGAACTCAGGGGTGCTTATCCACTGAGCCACCTCCCTGGCTCTTTTTATATTATTATTATTTTTTTATTTTGAGATAGAATCTTACAAAGTTGCTTAGGGCCTCACTAACTTGCTGAGGCTGGCTTTTAACTTGTGATGCTCTTACCTCAACATCTGGGGAACTACTAGAATTTACAGGCATGGTGACTTCATGCCTGGCTCATGATGACATGTGAGCAATGCTGTATCCCTGAAGTGAAGCATATTTTCCATTATTAATTATTTTATTGTTTAAGTAAAAGCACTTCATTGGTTTGAAGGGGCCATAGTGGTGAATGTCATGATCCAGAGCTTTCCTGGTATGCTAGCACATAACAGCACATTTATTTAATTGTATTTACCAGTGTAAGTACATATTTTGCATTTTCAAATTATAGATCCTTCATTCCCTAGCCAGCTTCTTTTATCATTGCAAGTCTCCTGTTTGATCAAATTCCTACCTTTTCACTATCATATGCAAACTAAGCCCATTCATTCTTATTTTAGGCAAAATTTCCCCTTTCCTGATGTACCACCCACCTCTCCTTGTTTGAACTCTACACCATTAATAATGGGCGAGTTAGCCTAAGTTCATCTCAGCTGTTTTCACTGATAATGATTGTCCCAAACGTTGTATAGTTTGTGTCACTCATATGAGGAATTAATATACTACACTACCCAGTTACTTAGTTGTCTTGAGTGTTCTGACAGTCTAACCTCTAAACTTGTGGGTGAAGGGCCATAGCCTCCAATTTTTCCTGTTCTTGGGATCAAACCCAGAGTCCTTATTCATGCCAAGCAATGTGTATCATCAGTTAAAGCTAACAAGAGTTAAAAATAAGAATTGTATATTTTAAATTTAAAAAATGTTTGGGAGAACTGATGCTTTCCACAAAAGTTTTCCATACCATTTCTTCAGCAGTGAATTTTTGTACTTTTCCTGTGCTATTAATCTTTCACTTTTCCAAGAATATAGACATCATTAGAGATTGCTGTGTCATGGATTCTCAAGGGTGATCCCTCTGATTAACTTGTATGAGAATCAAATAGAGTGCTTATTAAAGTGCACAGTTTAATACTGTTTTCCCTTATTTTAATTTTTTCCCATCTATATAATTTTGTTCCTTTTGTTCTTTTGCCACACTGCTGGTCCATTCTTTTATCAACTTTATAACCCTTCCTGTTTTCTAAAGCTATAATTAGTTGCAGGTAGAGCAGTTTTAGGGTGCTGGTTAGGAATATAGTCTGTAGATATATGCTGATTTAAAATTTTGGCTGTTTTTCACTTCCACGATAACAAAGCTAGTTATCTAAAAGTACTTTTGTGTTTCAGTGTCCCTTTGTAGAAAATGTGGATAATAGTTCATCTCATAGTGCTGTTATATATATCCATTTAAAATATATAAATGTTTGTAAATTCTTCATTGTTTGTATTAGCACTTAATAAATGTTAGCTGCCGTTGTGATTTCTCTCACTTTAACTTCCATAAAGTTTTACAACAGAGTGATTTGTAATCATTTACCTCTATCAGATTCCAAATTCCTTGAAGGGAGGACCTGCCTTATTAATTTTTTAAGTTTTCAATTCATTTTACAGACTAAAAAGTTCAGTAAATACTGTATCAAGTTATAGGAAGATGGCAAAATCCTGTGACCAGTGTGGCCAAACTAGCAGGTTCTGGTGAGGGACAAAGAGGGATAAGAAAAAAAAAGACTCACATACAGACAGATGTTTTTGAAGGTAAAGCTGGGGTTGGTGCAGTGCTGTTCTCTGAAGGAGAAGAAGATCTAATGAATTATGCCACTATTCTTTATTTATATATGCCTCATTTTCAGGTTAAAGCTTCTAGAAGCATTATTCTTTGTACTCAGATGTTTATAGGGCTAGCAACATCATGCACTATTCCACAATTCACAGTTGCAGTGTGGAACATTAAGAGCTTTGTGTAGCTCTCAAAGTTTATTGTCTGAACTTACTGTTAGGTAGGCAGGTTCAGGAGAGGTGGAACTGGTGGAACACTGTGGTATTCTAGCAAGAGATTTCCTCTATTCCCAGAAGCTGTGTGTTTGATTTGAGGTTGATAAAACTCTAGCACAGAGTCTCCATATGGAGGGCATTACAACAGCAGGTAGGCATTCTGCACCTCTGCAAAGAAACATTCTTGTCTACCAGGCATGCCTCAGCCATAAGGTCATCCAAGACCCCAGTCCCAGACAGTGTTCTCCCATAATCTGTGACCACTCTTCACAGCAAAGTTCACAGAAAGACTGTTTTTCTGAGGCTGTTTGCTTCATATTAATTATAACATAATGTAATTTAATTCTCTATATTATATTTCAGGAATTATAATGAATCATTGATTGTCCAGCACCATTTTACCAGTTGGAATGAGTTTTCAGAAATGGACAGAGTACTTTTAGATCCAACATGTGACAGATGGGTGTTACTCCAGGCTGATTACATTTTCAAGCCAACACCTGTTTGATTGTGTAGGATTTTTTTTTTTCTGTTCAACATTGAATTTAATTGCTAGAAAATAAAGTAAAAGTTAATGTATATTTTTTCAAGCTTGAGTCACCATGAGTGGTAGTTTGGGAAAGAAAAAGACTCTAAAGAGAAAGATCTGAAAGTGCCATCAGTCAAAGAAAGAGAAAAGATGTCAAAGACCTCTGGAGTTTTGGAGAAAGAAAGCCATGAAAAAGAACCTAAAACCAAAGGGAAAGATGCCAAAGGTGGAAAAAAGGTCTCCAGTGCTGCCCAACCAGGGGTGGCTTTTTTAGTTGACAATATGATCAAGTGGCCAAGTCCTGCACGTGGGACTGGGAAAAAAAATCCAGTAATGCAGAAGTAACTAAAGAGTTCAATAAATGCCTGGAAGATAATTCAGTGTGTTTGGACTTATCCAAGAGGTCTATGAACATATTGCCATCATCACTCGAACACTTGACTCAATTAACAGAACTTTACATATACAGTAACAAACTGCAGTCTCTCCCAGCAGTGGTGGGCTGTCTAGTAAATCTCATGATACTGGCTCTAAGTGAAAATTCACTTATCAGTTTGCCTGACTCTCTTGATAACATAAAGAAGCTGCAGTTGCTTGATTTACGGCATAATAAACTGAGAGAAATTCCTTCAGTGGAGTATACATTAGATTCTCTCACCACTCTCTACCTTCGCTTTAATCACATAACTACTGTGGAAAAGGATAAAAAAAAACTTGTCAAAACTTAGAATGCTTAGCATTCGAGAGAACAAAATAAAACAACTACCTGCTGAAATTGGTAAGAACTTTTGGGTTATTACTATTGATTTTACTATTTTTTATGTTTAATAATTTTTGAGTGCTTTTCCATATCAGAAAATTCCTAATAGTTGTTTCTAAGTTCCATTTTCCCTGTTATCTGCTTAATACTACATGACTTGAGATTATTTTGTAGGATTAAAATGTAAGATAGGATATAGACATAATTAGACTTTTATTACAAACACAATCAGCTCTGATTTTGATTGGAAAACTGAATTTGAAAGATGTTTGATTAATTGTTAAGTTGTCATCTGTTTTCAAAGCACCAATATATTTATACTAGATATATTAAGGCTCTACGTGCCCATTCTCTAACTTTCCTTTTTTTTATCTGAAGGCTTTAAATTCACATCACTTTCTACTTAGTGTATTTCTAAAGATCTTCATATTATACCTTTGTGAACCTGAAGTGCCATAGGAAAATAGAAAAACTTTTTTTAAAAAAAAATTGGCAGTACCTATACTTTTATTTAAAACTCTAATATTACTATACTAGAGTGAATCTCATTATCATGTACGTCCACACGACATTAATTGAAAAAAAAATAAAACTACTGTACTTAAATAGCAGAAAGATCAATAAAGGAAAGGAAAAAGGATCTGAGGGGGTGGATAAAGGCAAGTATTTTATACTTAATTGGAGCAAATCATACTCCATGCATTTATAATTGCATCAGAACGAATCATAATGTATCACTAATATGATGCAATTAAAGAATAGGAAAAAAATCGAACATAGTAGCTGTGCAGGGTGCCACATGCCTATAATCCCAGCTACTTGGGTGGCTGTGGCAAGGAAGGTGGCTTGAGCCCAACATTTCCAGATATGCCTGGGCAACATATTGTATCAAAAATGAAATCAAAACATCAAACAAAAAAAAATCCAGAACAGAAAAGTAGAAGAAGAGAAATCTGTAGTAAACCAACACTTAGCATTTCTATAGCACTCATTCTTGTCTTTTATAGTAAGCTGAATAGTAAGGAAATAGAGGAAATGTTTTAAGAGAATGGTAGTAAGAAAAAAGTAATGAATATAGATGTGTAAAGTCAGTAAAAAAGAAATGAATTATCTTTATTTTTAATTATGGGAAAACTTCTGAAATATTTTGAATATAGAAATTTATTGGCATCAATTATGTGAAATTAAAGTTACAGTTTTGTGGTTTTTGTAAGAGTTTTTAAAAATCAAAATACAAAGTATATTTTTATTTTTTAAAGGGAAGCTTTTATTTTGTAAAAGGTTTATTCAAAATACGCAAAGATGAATTAAATACATTCTTGCATTCAGTATAGATATTGTTAGTGATAAAGGAAATTTTCTGATTTTAGGCTCTGGAGCTTTTCAGGGAGATAATGTTCTGTGTTTTAAAATGCAGTTAAACTTTTAGATAACATGTTTTATTAGATTTAAGTCTAGACACTTAAATATTAATTTTAACTTTAAATTACTCAAGACTATCCGTTATAGACTTTCTCAAGTAATACACGGTATGTATGAAGTAAGTATAGTTTGCTCAAGAGGTATTAAAATACTACCAGGAATTTCTGTGTGGAAGTGATTTATTACATATGGTCCCATAGAAATGAGATTGTAGAATGACTGCTGTTAGTATCATATTGTCAAAATTTGACCTGCATTTATGGCTTATTGTTGGATAGAAATATAGACTTGGAAAAACAAATACTGATTTTTTTGTTGTCCTGAGGAATTGAACTCAGGGACACATGACCAGTGAGATACACCCACACCACATTTTGAATTTTGTTTAGACCCAGGGTCTCACTGAATTGCATAATGCCACACCCTTGCTGATGCTGGCTTTGAACTCTTTGTCCTCTGGTCTCAGCCTCCTGAGATACTGGTATTACAGGCATGTGCCACCATGCTCAGCCAACTGCTGAATTTTTATATAGAAATGTGAGATATTATTGCTTTTCTTTGTTATTGTTGTTTTGTTTTTCTGCTACACTTAGTCCTATAAAGTTTGACTTAAATTCACAAGTCATTCTATAAGGGTTTCTTTCTATAGCATTGCTATCAAATTACCTAGACATTAATATACTATTGTTGAATGAGGAATTATTTAACAGGATTTTAAATTTAACTTCACTTTGTTCTTAAGAGTATACAAGCAGCATTTTTACTAAAAATTGAACATACTTTTTAATTTTTTTAAATATTTCTTTTTTAAGTGTAGATGGACACACACAATATCTTTATTTTTATGTGGTGCTGAGGATAGAACCTGGACCCAGCCCGTGCTAGGTGAGAGCTCTACCGCTGAGCCACAATCCCAGCCCCTGAACATAACTTTTTAAATTGGCATATTTTATTCCATTAAATGATTCATATTTGCAGCTACCTAATTTTTGTCTTTTATTCCTAAATTTCTAATTCTAAAAACAAATCATGGAATTGAAACATCTTCAGGTATTATGTCTTTGAAAAAATGATGACAGATCTTAAGTTTTATTCTGAAATAAGAGTAGAATTATCCAAAATTTCCTTAATTATCTTTATTCTTTCAATTAATATAATGCTTTGCACTAAGCACCAAAGAGACACAGTGAAGATGAGGAAGTACTTATGCTCTAAGGATTGCTATGTCTTAGAATTATTCTGTTCATTTATTATTATGTAATGTTTTCTGTATTCCAGATGATTTTCCTTGCTTTGAAGTTTGCTTTGTCTGAAATTATAGCCATACCAGCTTTGTCTTCATTGTCTATTATTTTAAAGTTCTATTAAATTGAGAAGTTATTTTTATTTATTAAAAAAATATGTATTTATGTAACATCAGATTATATGCCTGTATTAAGCATGTATATTTTGAGGTGTAAAGGATGTCTCCATCTGAACTCAAGTTGTATTTGATATAATTGTGCTAAATTTGTCAGCTTTTAAAATCTGGACTATGTCATCCAGCATTTGTGGTTAAATTTGCTACTTGAATATATGACATGGAGCCCTGGATGTAGCTAGTGTTAAAATATGTTCTTAGTAGGTGTGAGACCCTGAGTTCAATCATCAGGACAAAAGAAGAAAACCCCACATGACACAGATTAGTAAAGTAATCTTTTACAAGCAATATTTTCATGTTATTAGATGTAATTTTGAAATAATAGATTCAAATTTTGAGTTCAATTTTAATATTTTCAGAAAGAATGTAAATATGTTGGAGAAAACCAGATTTTGTACTTACAATCCAAGTATGTTCATTGAGTTTCCATTTTAAAAAAAAATGTTGCCTATGTAATAATATTACATTTCTAGTTATGTTTCAAAATCATAAAAATTACTCCCTTGCATCCTAGTATTACCTGAAATATTATTTAATAATGCTTATTAAATCACTATCTTGGTCAATTTACAGGTGAATTATGTAACCTCATTATGCTGGATGTAGCTCATAATCTACTTGAAAACCTTCCAAAGGAGATTGGAAACTGCACACACATAACCAACCTTGACTTGCAGCACAATGAACTGCTAGACCTCCCAGATACTATAGGTATGAGAGGAGAAAGAAGATATTGATGATTATTTATAGCAACCTAGATATTTAAACGGTTATTTTTGATCCACTTTGGTAACACAAATTAAAGAAATTATCAAAGTACTATATAAGTAATAAGAATTTTAAGACAGTGTTTGAAAACTTTTTCTATTTCAGGAAAATAAAATTAAATTTTACGAAATTAACTCAGTCGGTTTAAAAGAATGTTAAGTTTCGTGTATATACTCTATTATTTATAGCTTATTATAAAATGATGGATTTTTGGTATTATTATTTCAGCATATTACATGAAGGAGGTCCCTTCTTTGCTAAAGTAGGCAATATTAAAAATAAAGCCTTTGCTGTTTAGTTTTATGAACATGGCCAGTATAGTTTAAAGGTTGCTTATTTGTAGTGTTGAGGGAGTAGTAAGAAAAGACATGTTTTGAAGACTTCATACACCACACTGCAAAAAGTTTGAGCTTGCCAAGATAATGTTCTATATTTATGTAGATTTTTTCCAAAAGCCCAAACATTTCTACAAACACAAACGGTAATTTTAAAAACATAATGCTTTTCAGTTATTAGTGTAATATAAGAATACTATAGTGTTTATTTGGCAAAATATCCATATAATTTCATTAAAAATGTTTCAGAGATGCTATTGTATTTTTTGAGATGTAGGTTTGTCTTATCTTTCTCTAGAAAGATTTTTGATTGCCTGTGGCAGGTACCTAATGGAACCACTATAATCAATCTGTGTTCATAGCTGAATATTTTTATGGTCTATTAGGTAATACAAAGTGTGTAACAGATTATTTAGAGGACTGTTTTATCTCTAATTCACCTATATTATTGGTTGTAGTCATGATTGGTCCCACTCAGGCCCTAGATTTGACTCTTTCCAGAATGACAGCCTTGGAGCTGCAGGTTAGAGAAGTGCTCTCAAACTCTTCAGCCTTTTGATTATTTATGGTCTATTATTTAGTTCTTGTTAGTTCTTTATTTTTATTTTGCAAGATGGTTTTTAGAGTTTTTTAAGCATATGGTTTGAATTAACTCCCAAGGAAATTATTAAAGAATTTTAAAATCCAGTTATTTGGCACAACTCTATTCAGAAAAGCTTGCTGAGACTTAATTATATATACTGTCCATTGAACATATGCTTTCCTGAATTCTTGTCATGGGTCTTTATGTCATATTCTTATTTGAAGTGGTAATGGGTTAAAAGTATTTTCTAAATGTTGTTCTGAAAGGCAATATCATCTGTAACTCATAATTAATTGTTCTTATAGCCATAGTGAATATTTTATATAAATTTTCTATATGAGATTTATATTCATGGTTCAATATAGTAGGAAATAAGAACAACTATTTCTTAATTTTCTTTCTTTAAAATCTATTGAAGGGGCTGGAGTTTTGGCTTAGTAGTAGAATGCTCATCTAGCATGTGTGAAGCACTGGGTTTGATCCTCAGCACCACATAAAACTAAATAAATAAAATAAAGATATTGTGTCCAACTATAACTTTAAAAAATTAAAAGAAATAAAATCTACTGAAATGGCAATGATGAACAAAGAGAAATGATCCTGGAAGAAAAAAAAACATAGAAAATATGTATTGTATATAAAACATGATCAGACTAATTAAAAAAGGAAACATGAATAAAATACAAGTCTTAGAAATATGCTTCCCAAATCAAACTCAATAGAAAATTCTATATACTATAGTGAACACAAACACCAAAAATATTGATCTATAGGATAAAGTAGAATTTCCCTTTACATCTAGAACAGAAAGAAGGAAATGTATGTAAATCCTGTGAAAAATTATATTATGAGAAATAAAGCTAGAAGTACTAGAAAGAGAATATTGGTGTAATCCAATGAAGAAAATTATAAAATATAATTTTAAAATATGCTGATTTCTTAAACCTGATTAAAAACCCAGATAATAAGGATAAGACTAAAATTGCTTTCTGAAAAAAATATAATCAAAAAGGGTACTTTAGTTTTAAAAATTATATTCATCGACTTAATTGGAAGAAATAATATATTCACATATAAAATTTTACAACCCATCTTTGTTTAGTTTTGATCTAAGTATACTGCTGGCCAACATATAGTAAGTTCCTCTTTTGTTTTTGGAACAATTTATATGAAATTTGCGTTATTTTATCCTTTACTATTGATAAGTTTTTCCATTGAAGATGTCTGGAGCAGGGGTTTTCTTTTATATGAATGCTTTTTAGAGCACTTCCAATGTGTTTAAAGGTTATAGGGTTGTTCAGGTTATTATTTTCTTCTTGAGCAAACTTGGTCATGTGTTTTTTTAAGGAATAAGTTAATTGCATTTGAGTTGTTATTAAAGACATAAAATTATAACATTTTCTTATATTTAATAACTACAGAATCTGATATTGGTAAATTGTCTTGTCTCTCCCTCCCCAATATTCTTTATCAAAACTGTAAGTTTTATTGCTCATCTCAAGGTTTTATTGATTTTTTCCTATTTCTCTGATGTTTAGTTCATTGATTTCCATTTTGAACTTTATTATTCCCTTTCATCTGCTTACTCTGAATTTTATTTGCTATATTTCTAGTTTCTCATGGTAGGAGTTTGAGGTCATTGATTTATACCTTCCTTCTTTTTTATAAAGATATATAGTGCTATGACATTCCCTTTAAGGTTTGATTTAGTTAGCACCTCACACATTTTTATATACCATGTGTTCCTTCTTTCTGTTATTGATTTATAATTTTATTCAATGTGGGGAAAAGCATGACTTTGTATGACTTGAATCATTTTTAATGTATTCAAAATTTATGGTGCAGTATGTGGTCTATCTTGTTAAATATTCTGTATGCAATTGAATGTATATTCTACATTTGAGTCACGTGTTTTGTAAATGTCAGTCATGAACAGTTGTGCAGATGAGGCAATCAGTGAATTTATTCTACTTCCTGCCTTTTGGGGTCTATTATTCTTGTAATTTTTATAATGTCTGGACAGGTAACATACACTGCTGTGCTAATCCCTAATCTTCATTTTTGTTTCAGTCTTAATGGTCATCAGCAGGA
Source organism: Marmota marmota marmota (assembly GCF_001458135.2). Taxonomy (NCBI): domain Eukaryota; kingdom Metazoa; phylum Chordata; class Mammalia; order Rodentia; family Sciuridae; genus Marmota; species Marmota marmota. The sequence continues at coordinate 1,041,058 of NW_025999931.1, read as the reverse complement.
CTGTTACCACAGTTGCTTTAGTCAGTTTTCTTTTAGTTAAAGTCAATCCTTGTAGAAGTTTTTCAAACATAGTTTATGGGAACACTAGTGTGTCTATTGTTATTGTGTTTGTGACCTTTTTACTTGAACAGGTTGAACAGTCTTTGCATTTGACTTCCTTTTCTTGAGGATCTTAGTAGAACTAAGAGGTAGTTTTTCTGTTCTTTGGGATTGAATGATCAAAACTACAAGGCCAGTCCAGTATTTTTCATTATAAATGATTTAATCTATTTGCCTGGCCACTCAAAGATTATTCTTTATTTCTGAAAATCAAAAACCAGATTTTATCTCCTAGTGTTTTTTCCCAAGGATTCGTGTCCCTGGTATGCTATGGGTCAACTCAACATGTATATTCAATATTTATTTCAGTATACTTTTTGAATACAGAATTACATTTTTAATTTGTTCTATGTTCTTACATTGAAATATATGTCTTTAAGTTTACTTTGAACAACCAACTAATTGGGATGGTAAAGGGAAAAATAATGTGGAATCTCAGCATGATAATGTCAGTGGAATTCCATTTTCAGAAAATAACTTTTATCATCAAATACAAAATCTTGTTTAGTTTTCAAAAGAGAAACAGAAAAATTAATTACTATTTATGCAGATTAGACACAATAAACAAAAGTTAACATACTCAAAATGTTTAAAAGTTAGGTTCTTCTCATTGGTGCTTAGTCACTGTGTATTTCTATTTCTCTTTCCTCATTTTTTATTGATGGATCTTAGTTGTAGATTATGATGGAATTTGTTGTAACATATTTGTTCTTGCACAGGATATAACAATATAATTTGGCCAGTTATCACTACCCGGCTCCTCAGGCCTCCCACAGCCTTGTCCCTTTCCTCTATTGTCTTGATTTTAATTGATCCCATTCCCTAACTCTTTCTTTTTTCCTTTTTCCTTTTTTATTCTAGCTCCCACAGATGAGAGAAAACATTCAACCTTGGACCTTTTGAATTTGGCTTATTTTGCTTAACCTAATGGTCTTACTTAATTCCATCTATTTTTTTCCTGCAAATTATACATTTTATTCTTCTATATGGCTGAATAAATCTCCTCTGTGAACACATACCACATTTTCTTTATCCATTTACCTGTTGATGAACAGCCAGCTGACTCCATAGTTTGGCTATTATGAATTGTGCTGCCTATAAATGTGAGTATACATGGATCATATATTAAAGCTTTAATGACTTTAATTCTTTGAGAAAAAGTACTGATGAGAATTGTACAATTGGGTCATACAGTGTTTCCATGCCTAGATTTTGTGGCCCCATCATACTGGTTTCCATAGTGGTTGTACTAATCTGCAATCCCACCAACAATGTAAAAGTTTCTTCTTTTCTCGACATCATCTCCAGTATTTATTAACTTTTGTATTTTGATTTTTTGTTCTTGTTGGGTGTTTTTTGTTTTTTATTTGTTTTTGGAATTGAATCCAAGGGCACTTACCACTGAGGCTGTAACCCCAATCCTTTTTATATTTTGAGGTGGGGTTTCAATAAATCAGTGAGGCTGACCAAGAACTTGTGAATTCCTTGTCTCAGCCTCTGGAGTCAGTTGGGTTACAAGCATTCTATACTGTACCTGCCCATGACTGCCATGAGATCAAGTCTCAGTGTAGTTTGTATTGCATTCCCTAGTTTTTAAAGGTGTTCAAAATTTTTTTCATGCACTTTGTTAGCCATTTGTACTTCTTCTTTTGAGAAGTATCTATTTACCTATTAGGAGGGTTATTTGGGGTTATTTTGTTAGGTTTTTGGAGTTCTTATTTTAGCTATTAACACTATTTCAGGAGAACAGCAGTGATTCTCTCTCAGGTGTGTACTTTCTCTCATTACATTCCTAATTGTTGCCTTTGCTGATCAGAAGCTTTTAAATTTGATATTGTCCCATTTATTAACTCTTTGTACTATTCCCTAAGGCTTTGGGGTTCTATTGAGAAAGTTATTGACTGTGTCTAAAAGCTGGAGTGTTGACCCTATATTTTCTTCTACGAGTTGCAGTTTCTGGTCTAATTCTTAGGATTTTGATCCATTTTGAGTTGTTTTTTGGCAGGGTGTGACATAAGGGTCTAGTTTCATTCTTCCCACAACCAAGTGTTAAAAAGGTTATCTTTTCTCTAATATATGTTTTATCACCTTTTTGAAGTATCAGATGACTGTGGGTTTGTCTCTGTGTCTTCTATTCTGTACCATTGATCTATGTCTCTTTTTATGCCAATACAATGCAGTTTTTGTTACTGTAGTTCTGTAGTACATTTTGAAGTCATTTATTATGATGCCTAAAGCATTGCTTTGTTGGCTAAGCATTGCTTTTCCTATTCTGGGTCTTCTATTCTTCCAAACGAATTTTAGTAATTTTTTTCTAGTTCTATGATTAATGTTATTGCTATTTTGATGGGGGTTGTATTGAACCTATATTCTGCTTGTTGGAGTAGGATCATTTTAATAATATTTTGTCTATCCATGAACATAGGAGGTCTTTCCATCTTCTGGGGTCTTCAATTTCTTCAATATTCTATAATTTTCATTGTAGAGGTTAGATTTATTCCTAAGTTGGTCAGTTGGTGGCTTTTTTTTTGTTTTTTGTTTGTTTGTTTGTTTTAAAGTCTATTGTGAGTGAGATTGTTTTATGATTTTTTTTCTCTGTGGATTCATTGTTGGTATATAGGAAAGCAAATGATCTTTGTATTTTGGATTTGTATCCTGCTAATTTGTTAAATTTGTTTGTTAGCTCTAACAATCTCTTAGTGGAATTTTAGGATTTTCTAATTTTTGAAACTGTATAATTCTTGGAATATTTTGGATGCTATATACCATTGGTACTTGAGCTTATCAAGCAAATTCTTGCCTCAGGGTCTTTATATTTATTGTATCTCTGCTTAGGCCTCCTTTCTCCTAAACATTTATATAATTTTCTTATTCATACAGTTCATCAAATGGATACATGGGGCTTGGTAAGCAATCGACCCTATCCATTCTATCATTTTAACAATATATTCTTGTTTTGTATTTTTGAGCATGTATTTGTATCCTTATTGACTAGTAACCCGTGGGTGATGCAATCAGAGCACTAAAAGAAAGGTTTGGCCCACAGAGAGAGCGTAGATGGGGCTAGATGGGAAAATCTCCCAGAAAGTCGGATGAGGGTCCTTTGGGTTCACTTCCTTTGACACAAAGTAACTTCTTTATGTATCCTTCTCTGTCTTGGTTTCCTTAATCATTCCATGTTTCTTTTTTATTACAAATGATTCTTCTGATTTTAATTTATATTATGAATATGAAAACATTTATCTTCATTATAAATATCTTGTAATTCAGACGACATATCAAAAACACATGGCTTCATGTGTAACGTTTTCTTCAAGGTCAGGTAATATTTTAGAGATCAATAAAGTCTAAGAATAATATTGCCCTTATTTTATATGATTTGCTAGTGGTCAGAGAATATAGTACCATTCCTATTTTGAGTAAAGGAAGTTAATAATACTATGTTTTCAAAATTTTACGAATCACAGTTATTTCTTCTTTACAGTGTTTATTGGAATATTTTTTTTCTCTTTTTTTCATCATTCCTGTCTCCTGTATCATGTAGCAGAAGCCTGAGTTTTGGTGCAAATTTGAACCTTCGAATCATGATCTGTTATACATCTCAGCAGTCTTAATTGACTTTTGAGATTCTCCCTGTCATCTCTTGGAGAAGATTGATATACCTGAAACAGTATTCACAAACTTAATAGAAATGTATTTTTTGATTCTGTTCCTTTACCCTTGCTGCTAGCTTAGAACTTCAAAAGTGTAACTTATTATGAAAAAAAATAAATACCCAACTGCTGTCTTGAAGAGTTGATGCTAGTCAAATAGCAGCTGCTATAATATTTTTTCCTTGGGTTAAAGAATGTTGTCATGAGGTGGGGTTGTGGCTCAGCAATATAGCATGTTCAGAAAAGTTAACAACTTGCCCATTGTCACATAAGTACACTTTGGTTTTTCTATTCTATGGTGATGCCTCCAATTTAAACATTCTTTTTCTGTTGAACATTTAGATTGTCTCCATTTTTGCTAATGTACATACAACTTAACATGCTTAGTCATAGATTGTTTTACTTTTGGCCAACACATATTTTACTCTTCTCAGTGTCGTAATGCAGTGATCACAATAGTAAATATTTTTGCCTGTATTACTAACCACTAACTTCTCTGGAGCTTTGAAAATGCACCCAAGCCCTCCTTTCCTATCTCCCCTTCAAAATGGATGCAGTTTACAGAGTGTCATCAAAAAGATGCTAGTGAATTTCCTTAGTTAATTGAGAAGATACATTAAAGACAAAACACACTTAATATTTCCTAAGTGGTAGTTTTTAATCTTGATTTTTGTATACTATTTTATGCCTGTTGGAATATTGCTTAATTGACACCAGAATACTTTTTGGCTCAGTTTACAAACCCTGTTGAAGGAAAGTGATGTGCATGAGCCTAACAATAGTTATAGTTGGAAGAACTGAGATGATTGCTGCTTTTCTACATTATAGTTGACTAGATTTATAGTATAGACACATGAGATTTTTTTTACTGTCAATGACTAATTTTTATAAATGTAGAAAGTAAAACTGTACCAATTAATCATTTTCATATAACTTTCTTCAGCAAGTGGGAAAGAAACCAATGAATGACTGAAAGAAGGTTATGAAGCATAATGACAGTCCTCTTAAGTTCCAAGGCTTAATTTATGCTGTCAACTGAATGTATGCTATCATCCATTTATGCAAGCATTATAAACATCAAAAAGAAAGTTTATCATACAACAATTTTTTTAAAAAATGATCAAACCAAAAAGAAAGAAATGGACAGATACTAGAAGGTTCTGAAAATTGAAAGCCCTCAAGTATTTTTCACTAAAAACATAAGTGTGACCTAGAGACCAGACAATCATTTCTATGTCTTTTAACATTGGAAAAGAAAATTTAAAAGTAAAGGCAACATCTCACATTTTAACCTATCCTATGTAATAATGTCATAGCAACAGTTATATCAAAGAAACTTTTTTCTTATATATGTTGTTTGGTAAGTTTAATTTGATTTGAATCTTTTATGATAGTAGATGTCATTATATCCATCTGTGTAGCTCATGTGTATTCTCATACTGACAATAAAACTAGAACATGACTGGAAAATAAAGCACTATTTTTAATGTACTCATTAGTGGCTAATATGTTCTTAAGCAGGATTTGCTTAGATTTCATTAATGTAGATGTATTTGTGTATGGTGCTCAGAAAGTTATTGATCTTGGAGCACTTCAGATTTTCACATTAGAGATGCCCAATCTGTGTAACTTCTTGTCACAAGTTGGTTCTAAAGATTAAATTGTTAAAAGATGACAATAATTTTCAATAGGATATTTAACAAAGTATAGCTGCATATTTGATTATTTTTTCTTATACAAATTCCTTGGTTCTAGAAGATAAGAATATTGTAATCCAGTGGATATCCTGTGACAGTAAAGAGGTTCATTTTATATTTTCAGGCAACCTGTCTCATTTATATCGAGTTGGTCTGAGATACAATAGACTATCAAAAATACTCAGATCACTAGCAAAATGCAGTGCACTTGAAGACTTAAATTTGGAGAACAATAACATTTCTGCTTTACCAGAGGTAAGAATTGGATGACAGAAAACATGACTGGATTGAAATAAACCTTCAAGATAATTTAGGGAAAACTAACCAATGTTTATAGCTGGGGACATAATTTGGTGACTGAAATTTTTTAAATAACAAGCATCCTATATAGATACCACTAAAATAGAATTCAAAAGAGGAAAGAAAGGATACAGGAAAGCTTTTTTAATATAAAAAAATCAGAAGGAAAATTAGTGTGCTATAGTTCCCTGTAGCACTGTCTAAATCATTCTTATGTCATTTTGGACAATGGAAGTAAAAATATTAAGAAAAATCTGTATGGCTAGTTTTAAATCTCATCTATCTTTCTCAGTTCCTTATAAAAATGTACTGTAGAAAGATGATAAATGGCAAGAACTACCTTGATAGAATATAATACTTGTTATTAAAATTAATGTTAGCTGCAACTCTAATGTGACACAAATTATTACCCTTATCAGTGCAGTAATATTAAAAGTATTTAGTATATTAGAATTGTGATAGTAGGAGCAAATGTGACTCCATTTTGTTTTATGACTTCATCCTGTAAAACAACCATGCCAAGTAGAAGAATCATGACTGGAGCAAGATGTTCTTTTCCTTTTGCTATAGAAACCTTTAAGATCACAGAACTACCTAATGGAGTATTGTTTCTGTAACTAGGTAACAGGGCTCTGGTTCTGTAACTGGGGTGACTGGGCTAACTGTGATTGGTTAGGCTTCCCTCCGCTTGACTGCACTGTCCCGCTTCTGTAACCTGGCTTGCTTGCATTGGCTAGACCCCCTGAACATCCCTTTTGCGGTTTTCAGGCTTATAAGGAGTGCCCTTGCAATTGTTTGGAGCTGATCAGGGGAACAGCTTTATGTTCTGGTCAGCCACCACCGGTGTGCTTCAATAAAGGCTTGATTCGATTATACGTGAGTGGTCTGGAAGTCAGTTTATGAAACCCTGGGACAAAGCTTGAACTATAACAGAATCACCAAAATCTTTCATTTTTAAACATTACTTTTTAATTTTTGAAAAAAGTTTAAATTAGTTATCCATGACAGTAGAATGCATTTGTGCACTTTTATATACATAGGTAGGTATAATTTATTTTTCTGATTTTCCATGTGACAGACACAATACTTTTATTTTTATTTATTTATTTTCTGTGGTGCTGAGGATTGAACCCAGTGCCTCACATGTGCCAGGCAAGTGCTCTGCCACTGAGCTACAGCCAAAGCCTTGATTTTACATGTTATAGAATCACATTAGTAATACAGACATATATGTACATAAGGCAATAATGTTGGTGCCATCCTTCCTATCTCCCTAACCCCTCCCCTCCCCTCTCTTTACTCACATCTACCTAATCTAAGGTAATCTAAAGTAATTTTTCCTAGTGCCCCTACTTATTTTGAATCACCATCAACATATCAGAGAAAAATTTGGCCTTTGGTGTATGGGGATTGGCTTATTTTGCTTATCATGATGTTCTATACCTCCATTCATTTACTGGAAAATGCCATAATTTAATTCTTCTTTAGGGCTGAGTAATATTCCATTGTGTATTTGATTTAGCCATTCATCTATTGAAAGACACCTAGATTGGTTCCACAGTTTAGCTATTGTGAATTGAACTGCTATAAATATTGACATGGCTGTGTCACTGTAGTATGCTAATTTCAAATCCTTTGAGTATTAAACAAGGAGTAGGATAGCTGGGTCAAATGGTGGTTCTATTTCAAGTTTTCTTAGGAATCTCCATCTGCTTTCCATAGTAGTTTCACCAATTTACAGTCACACAAGCAATGTATGAGTGTTCCTTTTTCACTATCTCTTTGCCATATCTTCTTGCCTTTATTCTTGATCATTGTCAATCTGACTGGAGTGAGATGAAATCTTAGAGTAGTTTTGATTTGCCTTTCTATAATTGCTAGAGATGTTGAACATTTTGTCATATATGTGTCGATTGTATTTCTTCTGAGAAGTGTCTGTTCAGTACCTTAGACCATTTATTGATTGGGTTATTTTTGTGTAAGTTTTTTGACATTAATGCTTTATTGTATGTGCATGAAGTAAATATATTCTCCCAATCTCTAGGTTCTCTCCTTATACTATTAATTGTTTCTTTTGCTGAGAAGACATGTTTTAGTTTGAGTTTATCCCATTTATTGATTCTTGCTTTTACTTCTTGCACTTTAGGGGTCTTGTTAAGGAAGTCAGATCCTTGGTCAACATGATGAAGACTAGGGCCTACTTTTTCTTCTAGTAAGCAGAGGGTCTCTTTTCTAATGCCTAAGTTTTTGATCCACTTTGATTTGAGTTTTGTACAGAGGAGGAGAGAGAGGTTTAATTTCATTTTGTACAGAGGGAGACAGGTTTAATCTCATTTTGTTACATAAATGTTACTTTTAATTTGGCTTGTGTTGTATATATTAATTTTTTTATTTATTTTGTGTTGGTAGTAATTGGGTAAAATATAACTCTCTTTTAAACTGTGTTTCTTGACAATGAAAGGGAATTTTACCCATAAATGTTTGCTTATGTTTATTCAAGCATAATATTCTAAGAAAGTAATGGAATGTGGACTTAAGGATTGATAGATCTTTTGCAAATTTTTTTCTTCCCTAATGATTAAAACTGTAGATACACAAACACACACACACACACACACACAGGCACACACACACACACACACACAGTAAATTTGTGTATCTGAATTTTCATGAAACAGCTTGGCCAGGGTTGAAAGATCAATTTCAACCAGGAAAAGTGGTGCTTGTTTGTAACTACTCCAGAGACTGAGGGAGGAAGATTGCATGCATGGGCAATTTAATGATACCTTATTTCAAAATTAAAAAAATAAAAAATAAAAAGGGCTGAGATTTTAGCTCAGTGGTAAGAGTGCCCCTGGGTTCAATCTGTAGTATCGGTGGGTGGAGAGGAAATGAGTTTCCCACCATTGCAGTTTCTAGACTAGTTATTCTAGTATTTCTTCTTTACTTTGGAATTAAATAGAGGTTCTTCATTTCCTTATCAGTTCATTAAGACTACCATGACAGGATCTTACCTATGAAAAAAGAGTACTTCTGTTGGCAACAGGTTGAATGGGATAAGGAGTAAATCCATAGATATCAGATACAGCTCTGAGAACCAGAATATCTGGGTTTTTGTCTTTGATCATAGTAGTTTACAAATGATCAAAATGTATGAGGTTCTTTTATTTAATGTCACCCCTCTTGCTAATGAATGACTTGTATCCATAAGAGGGTAAGTAATTAGCACATTGACTAGTTCTTTTTGAGATTATATTTGGACGTGGTTTGTGAGCTTAATTAAGAGTGACTGGTTTTACTATATATCCATATACATAAGTATAAAGACTGGGTCTATATCAAAATTCAAAAAGTGGAAATTCAATTTAAATATGTGTGTATATATTGCCCCAGTTTTATTGTCAGTGAGGGGAAGCTTATATATATATATATACATATATATATATATATTTGTGTGTGTGTGTGTGTGTGCATTACCCCATTACAATTATATGCTGCATTTGGGTTACTTTTGACAAACTCATTCATGCATGGAACTCGATTTTAGTTCAGGCTCCTCCTCTTTACTTCCAATGCCGCTTCCCCCATTTTCCTTCCTGTATGATAGTGATTTTCCTTTTGCTCATGTACTTTTTCAATTTTGAGTGGTTCTTTCTACTTATACATAAAGTTGAAATAGCCTATGTTATGTTTATGTATGTATATAGCATGACTTTAAAATTGCTTTAAAATACCCCCTCTCCCTTCCCTCCAGTCTCCCTCTCAATCTCCTTCTATTCTACTGATCTTTCCTTTATTTTATGAAACCAATCTTCTCTTCCTTCATTTCCTTATTTTGTGTTAGCTTCTTCATATGAGAGAGAAAACATTAGACTCTTTAATTTTTGAGACTGGCATATTTCACTTAGCAAGATTAAATACTCATAAGGAAATGGAACTATAACTTTAAGCACATATGCTCAGACATGAAGCTAGGAGCTCTACATGTATTATTTTATATTCAGTATCTCCCTACGATTTGTTGGGAATATTCTTATTGAATAGATAGCGGGAAAAGACAGAGGGTTTTATTTTAGTCAAATTTGTTACCATAAACATTTTTTTTGAAAATATGGGAGAGATATTATCTAATCAAATTACCAAAGTTGGCAAAATTGATGAGTAGAAGACCTAAGATAGGAATCCAAATATATGTGACTGTAAAGGAAAGATAAACATCTATGTTTCACAGTGTGATATAAGTAATGCATGGAAGAGGGTTGGGGCTGTAGCTCAGTGGCAGAGCACTTGCCTCCTAGCATGTGTGAGGCATTGGGTTCAATCCTCAGTACCATATAAAAATAAAATAAATAAAATAAAGGCATTCTATCCACTTACAACTACAAATTTTTTTAAAAAATGTGTTTTTAGAGAAGTCTTCTTGTACTCTTAGTATAATCAAATATCAATATTTTGTCATAGAAGAATATCAGTTTGCAGTTTAAGTCAGTTTTAAGAATAACATTTTTGCAATGAATCTCAATAAAACTTGTTTCTGATAAAGCAGATTAAAGACATTTTTCTTGAAATGTCATGTAAGGTTTTCTTAAGCACTGTTCTTGTGCTCACATTTTGTCTGTGTGCAAAAATAGATGCTAAGGATAGATTTTTTTAATGTTTAGTGTGAAAATCAAATATTTACTAAATAGATAATTCACTTTCAATTCTATAGTTATTTTCTTCCTTCCTTTTATATTGCCATAACTGACATCTCAGGTACCAAACCTTCATGGAGGACAGACAGCTGAATTTTGAATGGTATTTTAAACCCACATACTCTCAATAGGCATTGTTTCTTTTTGTTTATATTTTTGTTTAATCTAGATTGGGATTTTTTCCTGTTCTGAATTATTATTTCTTTTTTGATCCTTCAAAATTTTATTGCAGTCTATTTTCTCCATTTCTAGTTATTCGAGTATTTCTTCTTTACTTTGGAATTAAATATGGGTTTTAAAATTCTAGCAGTTATTATATGTTAGGTATGGTAAAACTGTTTGTGTATTTTGTCTCCAGTATCTTCACTACAACCCATAAAGTAGGCATTATCCTTTCAAAAGTGAATAAACCAAGTATTAATACAACAGTTTACCCAAACAGGAATAGTGGTGCCCACCTGCAATCTCAGCTACTTAGAAGGCTGAAGTAGAATCACAAGTTCAAGGCTAGCCTAGGCAACTTAGTGAAACTCTAAGATAATTGCAAAGAAAAATGCCAAGGGTATAGCTCATAGGTGGAGGAACCCTGGGTTCAATCCCCAGTACCAGAAAATAAAGAGAGAAAAGAAGAAAGAAAAATAGTTTGCTCCAAATCACAAGCTATTAAATGATAAGGCAAGATTGATTCAAAACTTTATATCTCTAAAAATGTTTAATGTTCTTAAAGGCAGATATTTATTTATATTTACACACTTAGTTTCTTTATGTGGTGGGAAACTAAAGTAGGGACATATGAGTTTATGTGTTTAGTAAGTACTTGCTTAATAGGTACTTGTATTCCTTCAAATTTTACCATATAAAAAGGAATGTGTTATACTATATCAAGAAGTATAATCAGCTTCTGAATTTAGTATTCCTAAAGAACCATTAAATTATTGAATAATGATTTATACTGTGACAGGAATTATGTTTTTTTTTTTACTATTTATTTTTATTTATTTATTTTTACATGCTGCTGAGGATCAAACTCAGGGTCTCATGTGTGCAAGGCAAGTATTCTACTACTGAGCTACAACTCCAGCTTAATCTTAATACTAATGTTAATCTTAATACTAATTTAGATATTTATATAACTAAACCCTATATAGGATTTGTTACAGTAAGTGGCATAGCACTCTCAAACTAGCCACCTTGTGATACTTCTCAATCACCAATGTGTACTTTGTGTTATAGAGTGATTTAAATAAACTAAAGCCAAACAATTCAAAAAAAGGGAAAAAAATTCCTGTTTTCTTGTGAAATCTGAAAAATCTGAGTGCACTGACTTCACAATTTCCACGAGGCAAGACAATAGCTTTCTGGAATTGAGTATTGACTATCTGGAGGAAGTGTCACAGAACCAGCCTAACCTGTTTCTGTAGATCCTTACCTGTAAGGCCTTGAGGAATTTGTGTTTGGAATTTGCTGTTCTATTCAAATGAAGTTTTTTTTTCAGTTCTAATTTAGATTTATGCTTGTTTTTTTTTTTTTTAACAGATCCTTTTATGCAGTCTTGTGAAACTGAACAGTTTGAACTTGGCTAGAAATTACTTCCAGTCATATCCAGTGGGTGGTCCAGCTCAGTTTTTCACAATCTGTTCCCTCAACATGGAATATAATCAAATCAATAAAATCCCATATGGAAATTCTCTAGAGCAAAAGCATTAAGGGAACTAAATATGAAGGTAAACTTTTTGTATCAGGAGGAAAGGAGGAATCACTAATGCATTGATATTCTATTGTCTCTAATGATGTGGATTCTGTGTCATTTTATTTTGTTGATGAAGTCTACTTAGGGGATATATATATATAAAATCAAAATCCTGAACTACAAATATTTCACTATATGGATGATGTATTATTGGCACATAAAGATAAAAACATATTGCTGGAATGTTATGCCACACTTACAAACTTATTAAAAAATTATAATCTAGAGATAGCAATAGATAAAGTACAATTAAATTTTCCAATTAATTATTTAGGAGTTCTATTATCCTCAACCATGGTCC
>NW_025999931.1:946290-1026750 GCF_001458135.2 Marmota marmota marmota | reverse complement strand
CAATTGCAGTGGTATCAACCTAAGACAGGAGGCTGACGCCTAAAGGTCAGTTTTCCGATGATGGGTAAGAACCATATGTTGAATTGGACAACCTACCAGGCACGGTCCTTAAGCCACATTGCTTGTTGTTTAATTAATCAGAAGGGGGGAGATGCTGGGAGCCATTAGCCAAGTAGGTATGACAATTTCCTTGCCAGCGTACCCCATGTTGCTGACATTTTGCAGTGACATTGAATGTAGTTGACCTTGCTCAAGGACCAGGGCGGATTAGGGTGTTCCCGGTTTAACATAATTGGGTTTAGGGCGTTCCCAGTTTAGGTTCCAGGTTTAAGGTTTAAGATTATTCCTGCTGGGAATAGGGCGTATCCTGCTGCCTAAGTTCCCCTTGAGTTCTCACGGGATTCAGACAGTATATTTTGGGAGACAGAAGCCCAGTGGAGGGGAATTTGGGAGAGAACGTGGATTTCCCCAGAACGTGATTGTAGACGGCTGGTGTGAGTTCGAGAATAAAGAGTTGCTGTTTGAATATATATATATATATATATAATAATCAAACTCAGTGACTCACATATGCTAGGCAAGCACTCTACAACTGAGCCACAACCCCAGCCCCGTGGGGGCAGTTTTTTGTCCTCAAGAATTAATAATGAGGATTTATTAAAATATATTTGTAGGTATGTTGATTGCAGAACACTTTTAAAGGTACCAAATTATTATTGCTCTTAGGGATTTAAATTTTTAAAGTGGAATACTGCAGAGCCACCAAAATTGATGCTCAGATATAGAAGAATATTACATACCAGTTACAATATTTTTAGTTTATTAAGAATTAGGAGGTCACAGAATATAAAAAATTCTGTGAATACATACAGTTTAAAGCTGTTTGGAGTATGATTAAATATAGTAAATACATAGGTATTTATGTGTACATATATACTCAGTGTTTTCTAAAATGTATCTCTTTAAAGACCACCCATAAGTAATTCTGATCTCTAGTTCTTTTTATTTTTTATCTCTATACTGTCCAGTGAAAGAGAAAGGATCTCACATTTGTAATAGTTTATTGTGAAAGAGGTGAAGAAATGGTGATTTATCTAGTCCAATGATTTAATTTTTAGTAAACTTTCTACACAGAGAAAACAGTCTATTTGGCCATACAGCTATTTCATGGCTGAGGCAGGAATTCAGCTTCCTAGATTTTTTGAATTTAGGTAGAGGGTTCTTTATATTATATATTATATTATATATATTATATTATTCAATTTCTTTTTGTCTTTGATGAGCCAGTCACACAATTATTGTTCTTTATAATTTAAATTTACAATTTCTTGACTCTGTCTATACTTTGTCATAAATATAGTATTATCTTTTATGGTAATTTGGAAGCACATAATTACTGAAGTAGTATAAATTCAAAATCCTCTTACAAACAAAATTTTTAATATAGTTACAAAATTAATATATGCAATAACAGTAATGTAGTGGTAAATAACATTAATTCGGTATATTCATTTTGTAATAATAGATTTAGAAAATGGTGGTCCCAATATTAATTATTTTTTGTATTTGAATATACACTTTTATGAATTTGACATTATTACACTATGTTAGCTTGGAAAGGATTGTTGTTTTTATTAAAACAACAAAACACTTTATAGCACTTTTCCTAAATTTCTATTCAAACTTGATAAAGGTTACACAAAACTTTCTCTTGAAAAAAATCAAAGTGAAGATTGTTGTATTCTTCCTCATATAAGCACCTATAGTAAACATTTCTTAATGAAAATACTTTATCATACTGTACCTATTAGTAGTATGGGCATAGATAGATAATGTTAAATATTTTTAATAAATAATAAATTTCATTTTAGAAAATATAAACTGGATTTTTAAATATATATATTCACTGATTGGGATTTCTTATATTGATGATTTTGTGTAAAAAGACACAAGGATCCATTAGTGTTGCAGAAAAAATTAGAAATATACACTAAAAAAAGAACATAAAAGATGGGACTGAGTTTGTGGCCCATTGTTAGAGTGCTTGCCTAATGTGGGAGGCACTGGGTTTGGTTCTCAGCACCACTTATAAATAAATTAAATAACAAAGGTCCATTAACAACTAAAATATTTTTTAAAAAGAATGTAAAAGGAATCCATGACCAATTGGTTAACATATTGGCACATTGATACCCAACTGGGACAAGGGGGATATCACCCTCTTTCTTCCATTACCATTGTAATAGTTTATTTAGGGTTGAATTTGATGGGCATGGTAACACACATCTGTAATTCTAGCAGGTTGGGGGGACTGATATAGGAATATTGAACAACTTACTGAGGCCCTAAGCAATGCAGTGAATTCTGTCTCTAAATAAAATTCAAAAAAAAAAAAAATAGCTGGGGACATGGATTAGTAGTTAAGTGCCCCTGGATTCAATCCAAAATATAAAAATGTGAACATGTAAGAGCAGGAAAAAGGTAATTTAAAATGCTTAATTAATATCATAGTACTCCATTATGTTTTTATTATTTAGTTATGAATGTATTCTGTCTTCCTCTTTTTTTTTGGGGGGGGGTATGTGCTAGGGATCAAACCCAGGAGCTTGTGCATGGGAGGCAAGCAATCTACCATCTGAGCTATATCCCCATCCCTTTCCTCTTTTTTTTTCTGCTCAGCATCTCTTCCACTCCTGAGCTCACCTGGGTTTCCTTTCGGCCATGTATCTTCTTTCATGGTGTTCATATCTCAATTTGAACAGTCACATTTTCTCCAATGGTTCCTAAACATTATTGTGAAATAAAGCATCAAATTTATGACTATTATCTTTGAACTCTGAAGTTGTTTCTCTGTGTAGTATTTTTATATTTCCATTAATCATATTCACATAGGAAACAAACTTCCTTTTTAACTTCAAAGCAAAAGCTCGGTACTATGCAAAAATCTTGGAAAATCGATGCTTTTGTTGCTGGTTGTAAATCCCTGATTTAGATATCCAGAAGAGGAATAAGGTTTAAGATTATTTTTTTCCAAAAGACTGTACACATGGAGCTTTGTTTTAATGGTTCCACATGAAATGCTGCATTTAGTCTTTGCCAGGACAGTCAGTTAACATTATTTCCATTGGACTTTGGAACTTGGACCATCATGATAGAATTGAATTTAGCCAATAATCAGCTAAGAATGATCCCTGAGGATTTATCTGGTCTTGTTACTCTTCAGGTGAGTGAGTATTAGTGAGCATTTAAAACTTCTCAGTCTCTTTCTCAATTATCTACTTATATAAAATAAGCGATTTCTCTTTGAAGGTCACAATTAAAAGTGATGATAATAAGAACTCTCTTAAACATATGACCCTGTTAGGATGGTGCAGTATTGGATCAATTACTCTAGGCTCAATACTACTGAATACTAATCATTAATATTTAATACTAATGAATGTGAGTTAGTCTAGGTTCAATATTACCATTGCCCACTAAAAGGTGGTAGTTTTGAATGCTTTGAAAACTTTGAAGGAAGGGGTATTAAAATTCAGCATCTTTAGGCCATTTTTATGAATTCTTTTTAAAAACCATATCTTGTTTACCCTAATAATTATGGATACCTGAGACAGGCATTTAGAACCTTTTACTGTATGATGTTGACCTAATTTCCATCCTAAATCACTCACCTGCTATTTGTTGGAAATCTAGCGTGTTTCCAGGTCTGTATGTTTATTCCAGTTGTTCATCTAACTCTTCTCATCCTTTTTTTTTCTTTAAAAATTCATTCACTGAATAATGATCCATCTTATTCTCACCTTCTTAGTCAGGGATAATCACTTCTGCCTGAATCCCTAAAGTTCTCATCTTTTTGATGAGTAAAGCTTACTAATAGTACTCCAACTTTTAAAAAATTTTCCCATATCATGTTTTTTTTTTTAAATCTTGTTTATTTAATGTGGTAAGATGAAATAGTATTGTGTGATTGAAAGCATGGGTGAAATAAGAAGATATAAAATTAGCTAGAAGTCTCTGAACACCTTTCTTCTTAGTGCTTGTTTCAAAACCCCATTGCATGACTGACTCCTACTCCTCTGGTAGTTTATAATTTATTAGAAAACAAGGCCATCTTCCTCCCTCCCCCAATTTTATTTTTTTAGAATGATTGAAATGTAGTAAATACCATAAATTATAAATACCATGGATTGTCAGTTGTGACCTTTCTTAAGTAATTGTTTACAACAGGTGGTTTCATAGACATTTGCAAATTTTCAGTATCAGATTAACTAACTATATGATATTCATGAAAAAATTAATGTTTTTAAATTATTTTATCATTGAGTTTTAGTCAAATTTTTACTTTAATTTAGACATTAAAAGATTATTTCCAATAACTCTACTGGGTTTGAAAGTTTTTAGAGTACTAAATTAAATATTTTATGTAATTTAATTGAATGTTACCTATCCTAATACTCACTGTTTGAAAAATTATCATTGCTTATAAATTTTTAAGCCTCACAATTGTCATATATATGGCCAATATAAAAATGAAATACATATATGTAAAATTCCATATCATGTTTTATCAAACTGTAAATTATTTCTCTGTAGGTTCTAATATTTTCAAACAATCTTCTAAAGAAGCTTCCCCAAGGTCTGGGAAACCTTAAGAAGTTAAAAGAGTTGGATATAGAGGAGAACAAATTCGAATCCTTGCCAAATGAAATTGGTTATCTTAAAGATTTACAGATAAATCATGTCAGGGGCTTTATAAGCATATGATTGGATTTTTTGGAACTCATCTTTCTAATTCTGCACCATTTTTTAATTTTTGGACCAGATAGATTTTTTCTATTATAGGGATTAGGTCTGAGTTTTAATTTCACATAATCTCCTTTTAAATTTCTAGCAAATGATAATTTTTGAAAGAAGATCCTGTAACTTATTAAGACTCATCTGATTTAATTCCCCTGTTATTTTATTCTTTTGTGGAAGTATTATTTTAAATTTATATAGTTGTATGAAATGTGCATATAACTTTTATTGTTTTTTTTTTTTAGAATTTAGTCTTGACAAACAACCAGTTGACCACTCTTCCCAGAAGCATTGGTTACCTTACCAATCTCACACATCTAAGCCATGGAGATAACCTGCTTAATCATCTTCCTAAGGAAATTGGTAGGAACTCTATGTATTATTAACTCTACTAGTAATTAACCGTTGTATTTTCACACAGTATTTCAGATAAATCTGTTTTTGTAATCTGAGGTTATATTAGCATTCTGAGTTTTTTTATGGAGTACTGATACTTAATGTTAGTGGGTGCTTTGAGTGTTTCCCCATGGGGTATTACGATTAATATTGTATTTTTGAATATACTATGGTATATTTATATTTCCAATAAGTTTTCTGAAATCTTAATTTAAAAGAATTATTTTCTGTTTTCCTAAATTTGAAAAATCACACAGACTTGAAACAAATTATTATTGTGGGTATTAAGGCTCAATAATAATATTTGATTAATATTAATATTTGGGTGCATTTTAAAATTTTGCCAAATATTTTTATATTCATTATCTCATATAATTATGACCACCTTTAATTTTATAAGTGAAGGTTGTAATACTGTTTACACAGAGTTAGTTAAGGTCACATACTAAATAACTGTGACTTCTTAAATTAATAATTCTATGTATACTGTCCTGCCATCTATAATGTGCTTAAAACAATATTGGATTAGTAATTAAAAATAGTTTTGGGGAGCTGGGATTGTGGCTCAGTGGCAGAGCACTTGCCTAGCATGTGCTGGGTTTGATCCTCAGAACCTCATATAAATATATAAAAAACAAAGGTTCAACAACAAAAAAAAAACACAATGGTTTTGGAGATTGTTAGTAATTTAAAATCTGAATCTCTCACTTCTTAGTTTTATGTCTTTGAATAATCTACACAAACTCTTGCTCGAAGACTGGAACTTCTTATGTGTAAAATAAGAATAATAGTGTAAGGAAACTTTTTGAAAGACTTCATGAATTTATTTTGGTTTACCTACCAAATATGTGGTAACTTTCTTCATGAAAGATCTATATCAAACATACACACATACTGACACACACATGAATGCCAAACTCTATCAAAAAGATCTCTAGAGTTGGAGCATTTTCAAAAAACTAAACTTAAAATCCAAGCATAAAAGAAGAAGTTCTGAATAAATTGTTATGGAGTGTGACCTGGTCATCAGGGTTTTAGAAAATCTTCCCAGATAAGTTATATATGTAGTGAAGTTTGAGATTGATGGTGCTAAGTGTTTTAAAATGGAGAGAAGAGTGGGAAATATGTATTATATATTAATTCCCACTTGCACCTTTGTATAGCAACTAATGTTTTTTTTTTTAATTATTGATTTAAAAAAATAAAACAGGTACACTGGAAAACCTTGAAGAACTGTATTTGAATGACAACCCTAACCTACATTGCCTTCCTTTTGAGCTGGCTCTCTGCAGCAAGCTTACAATCATGAGTATTGGGAACTGTTCACTCAGTCACATTCTACCTCAGATTGTTGCTAGGGGATCTTCTTTCATCATTCAGTTCTTAAAAATGAGGGGTACATATCATGCTATGGTCTGATAAAGCTCTGCTGATCCCACACATTGTTCAAATCATTTGCCATTAATGTGCCATATCTATATCTGTATATATTTATGTAGATATTGATATACATGGCAGATTTATAAAGATTCCATTATGTGTTTCTGCAAATAGAGGAATTTAGATCTTTATAAGTCTTTTGTAGAAAAGACTTATAATTTTTCTTTGCTGAAATTGATTGATATTTTTTCTGTTTTGTATTCTGATGTGCCAGTTTGCTTAAAAAATTGCCAAAAAATTATGAAGTTATTAAATTCAAGTGACAGAATAGTTATATATGATTCTCTTAGGAAAAATGATAGGTAAACTACTTTTGTGAATTATTATTACATTTTCCTATTACTAATTGTCGTATCAGGTAGAATTTTTTTAACTTCTTTTGCAATTTAAGATTTAATTTTTTATATATTGTTTACAGTCCTGAAAGAGCAATAGGACTCATGTGCATGCACACAAACTCTATTGAAGAAATTATGTTTAGTCTCTGATGCTTAGTAAATGAGATGGTCAGAGAATTGTAAAACTGTTGATCTCAATGTTTCTCATTGTTAATCTGTAGCAGTAAAACAGAAATAGTGATATCAAATAGCCCTCCTTTGTGTGAAGTTAGTACTTTTTAAATCCCAGATTTTTATTTCATACATAAAGAAGGGGGAGATATTAAATAATTTACGGACTTCATGGGTACTCATGAAAACATTAGATGATAGAAAGTGCCAGAGGTGGGGCTGGGGATGTAGCTCAGCTGGTAGCGCATTCACCTGGCATGTGCAGGGCACTGGGTTCAATCCTCAGCATCACATAAAAATAAAAAATGAAGATGTTGTGTACACCAAAAACTAAAAAATAAATATTAAAAAATTCTCTTTCTTTTTCTCTCTCTCTCTTTAAAAAAAAGAAAGTGCCAGAGGTGAAAAATGCACCAAATGTTAATTTGTTACATATATTGAAAGGTGCTCTAAAAATTAATATTGCACATTTCTAATTTATCTTGTAGAATGTATCATTTAAAAAAACTAAATTCTTCTGTGTCAGTTAATCTTGTTCTTCTGTGACAATTTTAGTTCTGATCTTTTGTTTTAGATCTAAGTTATTTCTAAGCCATTAGACAAGTCTCAGCAAAGTCATGATATATGGTTACTCTTATATTAGATGAAACAATTTAGTGTAATTCAAAGGTAATGGAATTAATTCCTAATATCTACCAATATTAAATATAATGAATAAAACTTGAGCAAAGGTCTCCTTCTGCCTGCACCAGAAGAAAGATAGCATACTTAAATATATTAAATAAACCTTTATCTTGATTTAATTTTATTGACTTAGTTAGCTTCACAAATCATTCAGACAGTTGGAAAAAGAATGACAATCTAATTTGTGAAATTTTGAATATGTTAGAGTATTGATATTAAAGTGGGTACCATGAATGTTGATTAGAAAATATGAGAATGTTTTATAAAGTAGATATCAGTACTGCTATTAAATAAAATGCCTTCTGGTAACACTAATTCTCAGGAAACATTTCTGGGTTTATTCTTAATTTTGAAAATAACATTAAAAAAGGGTCGTTTTAGTTTCCATTTTAAAAACTGGAATTGGGCTGGGGATGTGGCTCAAGTGGTAGCGCACTCGCCTGACATGCGTGCGGCCTGGGTTCGATCCTCAGCACCACATACAAACAAAGATGTTGTGTCTGCCGAAAACTAAAAAATAAATATTTAAAAAAAATTCTCTGTCTCTCTCCCCTCTCTCTCTCTCTTACTCTCTCTTTAAAAAAAAATAAAAACATTTTGCCACTTTTCCACATTGAAAAAAATGTTAAGGGCTCTCAGCCTTTCCTTAATTAATGTTTCATATGTATGTCATATTGTACTACTAACATTCATACAGAGTCAAAAAACAATATATGTAAATTTTATAAAATGATATTTAAAAGGGAGACAAAGATCAGCTTTACAACTAAAACACTTTACCTAAGAGCCCTGCCTTACCTGAGATAAGGCTCTGCCTCCTACCTTAGAGCATGTCAAAATAACTTCAAAGTGGGCCAGATTTCAGTTAATTTAAAGTTATATTCAAAGATAAATTTATTGAAAAGATTACTGTGATCTCATATAAAAATATAATGTATAACTCAGCCAAGGTTCAAAATTATATACAAGCTAAATATGTTTTTATTATTGTTAATTTCACTTTATATTTTCATTATATCTAAAAAAAAATGTGACCTCTACACTCAGAGCAACCAAGAGACCTTTACTGTGCCAGTGTCTGATTAACACAAAGAGAGAGAGAGGAAAGTGCAAGAGAGAGAGAGAGAGAGAGAGAGAGAGAGAGAGAGAGAAATAAAAGAGAGAAAAAAAGTAAAAGGGAGAATGAGAGACAGGGAACGTGAGAGAAAAAGGAGAGAGCAAGGACCTGGCAAGAGAGAGTTTTTATAGCCAAAATCTAATGGGCTCTCTGGATCTGCAAGCTGCCTTGTTGGTGTACAGTGTTTGGATCATACAGTAGATGTTAAGTAGATGTTGTGTCTGCTGAAAAACTAAAAAATAAATATTAAAAAAATTTCTCTCTCTCTCTCTCTCTCTCTCTCTCTCTCTTTAAAAAAAACTGGAATTTGTTTTCATGACCCTAAATATTTTGTTTTTGTATACACTTGGTAAATATTCCACTGACATTTATACATTGTAGATATAAACTGCCTTGAGTGTAAATACCTGTCTGTGATCAAGACTTTAGTTAGATAGTAGTTTACTTCAGACTGGGACCATTCTCAAGTTTGGTGGGAAAAAGTCTCCACAGTTTCAGTAGTTGGAATTGAGCTGTCTTGTGACAGGTTCTGTAAATTTTGCATTCTATATGAACATGATATATTGGGGAAAATGTTTATTCTTAGATTTGTATATTATGATAGTATGTAAGTAGGTATTAGTAAAATTCCTTGTTCTAACAAAATCAGTATGTAACATCAAATTGCTGACTGATGGAGTGAGTCTTGAGAACCAAGCCCACAGCACACACACACACACACACACATGCACGCACACACACACAGTCATACACAATGGTGCTGTTTTCACAAGAGTAAAGACTCAGTCTTTGTGCAAATTATTAGAGATATATTCTAACAATTCTATTAGCAATGGGATAATGTTTAAATGGAGAAGTAAGCATTTCTGATAGTATCAATACTCCTATAAATCACTTAATTGGAAAATCTGATTTGAGTCTATGTGTGCTTTATCGGTAACCATAAAGTTTTCTGTTATCTGAGTTACATTTGATCATTACTGGTATCATTTATGTGGAGAATTTAACAGTTCACTGGTATGATGAAGCTTAATGCATAAGTGGCATTTGGAACAGACATCATAGCATTTATTTCCATTATTTTGAAGAAATCATTCAGTAATTATGTCTATCTAGCTAGTTCTTAAAACTTGGCACTCACTACTAAAAATAATGTTGTGTTTACTTATTTTAATATTATTATTTAATAGAAAATTACATGTGTATGCTTTTTTCCTCATTTACTATTTTCTCTCACTTTAGACTCCTTTTAACTAGTTTGAAAACTTGTTAAATAAGAATACAACAAAGCTTTCACTGTTTGAAATTTTCTCTATTAAAGATGAGGTTTCCCTGATCTCTAATGGGGTTTGTACTATGTTAAATACTTTGTTATTCTGAATTATGATTCAAGACTAAAAGTGTAAACAGCCTTTAAATAATGTACTTGTTGTTGATTATTTTCACTATATAAAATTACTTTTGGAAAGTTTATATTAATATATTTGTAATTGTTCTGCCATTACCATTACCATTTAAACTTTAGAAAACTTTGAAGCAGTAAATAACATGCATAAGGTATATAAATATTCAAAACATTCAACAAAGTATGTGATAAGTGTCCTTCAATATAGTTGTTTATTGTTTATATTTGCTGTTTATAAAACACCAAAATACAGTTTTTTTTTTAACAAACTTTTAAATCTGGAAATGTGGACTGTCCTGTAATGTAATTACTGAATTATTAGAAATAATTTCCCCTTTCTCTGAGCCTTTTAATCCTAATAGTATTCTATCATGTTCTCCATGGGCTATGAAGAAAATGCTTTCTTGGTGTATGTGTGTGTGTGTGTTTGTGTGTGTGTTACAGAGAAAGTGTGTGTGTGTGTGTGTGTGTGTGTGTGTCTGAATTAGCTGTTTTAAGATGTCAGGGTAAACAAATGTTGAAATTGGGGCTTGAGGGTTAGTACATTTTTGTACATTTCTATCCTGTGAAATAAGTATCAGCTTTAAAAGTAACAGTAGTGCTAGTATTTCTTCCAAAGGGAACCTTCAAATAAGTTTGAGTTCATCAAGTTTGCTTATACCTACCTACCTATCTCACCAGTAATTTTTATACGTTACAGCTTTTCTTTATTATTTGTCTAAGAGGAAGGTTTTGTTTCAGTACTGGGGTTTAAACTCAATTTATCACCAAGCCACATTCACAACACTTTTTATTATATTTTATTTTTTTATTATTTTTATTTTTGGGTATACCAGGAATTGAACTAAGAGGCACTCGACCACTGAGCCACATCCCCAGCCTCATTTTGTATTTTATTTAGAGACAAGACCTCACTGAGTTGTTTAGTGCCTAATTTTTGCTGAGGCTGGCTTTGACCTCATGATCCTCCTGTCTCAGCCTCTGGACTGCTGGGATTACAGGCATGTGCCACTGCATCTAGCTAGAGACCTTTTTATTTTTGAGAAGGACAACTTACAAAGTTGTGTGGATCCTCGCTGAATTGGTGAGGCTGAAATCAAAATTACAGTTCTCCTGAGCTGCTTGGATTACAGGAATGCACCAATCCAACCAGCTTAAGAGTAAGATTTTTGACAATTCGGGTTGTACAAAGTATTTTTTAACACTTTTTTTTATTTGCAGTTGGACACAATACCTTTATTTTATTTTTATGTGGTGTAAGAACATAATTGAGTTCAACAGTACCATCAATCAACTATATGCAGTTGACATCCATCACTAAATGGCGTAATATTAATTATTTTCAAGTTCACATGAAACATTTATGGATCACATTTTGGGCCATACAATACAATAAATTAAAAAATATATGTAAATGATAAAAATGGTGTCAGACTGCAAAGAGATTAAGCAATAAATGACAAACAAAAAATTCTAAAATACTGTAGATTAACAATATTAGGGTAATTCTCAATAACATGGGTTATTTTGACCAATCTGCATTTGAATATTCAAAAATAGTTTGGGATAAATGAAAACAAAATATAGTTTATCAAATTTAGTAGGGTAATTTGAAATTGATGCCTACAGGAAAGTTTATAGCACTGTGAGCATATATTAAAGAAGGATCTAAAATCAGTCTAAGATTCTGTCTTAGGAAATAATTAAAAGAACAAATTTAATCAAAAATAAGTAAATTGAAAATAGGAAATTGGGAAAACTAGTGAAACCAAAAACTAATAAAACTAATAATTTTCTAGCCAGGCTAATCGGGAAAGAAGATAACACAGATTTCTCATCAGAAGTGAAAGAGGAGACATCACTATAGCTCCCATGGATTACAAAGTAATGCATAATATGAAAATACATAATATGAAAATCCTAATTCCACAAAGTTGATACCATAGATCAAATGGACCAACTGCTTGAAAGATATAATATGTGAAACTGACACATAAAAAGTGGAATGTATTAATAGGTTTATATTAAATGCTGAATAACCCATGAATTCCTATTAAATTAGGCAAGTAGAAGGTAGAAGCTCAAATATTAGCAACATCAGTTTTCACTTCACAGAGAACACTGGCTAATTCCTTTGAGGAAATCCTGGAGATTCAACTCCTCTGTGCACTGGTCCCTTGGAATAAAGCCCATACATCTTACATGGCCATAGAAAATCACAGTTTTTTCTCCAGTGTATATCTGCTTCCTTCCTCTGTGTGCACCAGACAAATTAGCATTCAAACTACAGACAATTTAGAGTTAAATATGCTATATTTATGACCCCAATAAATCTTTTTTTATTCAGGTTAACACTAGATTTGGGCATTGTTACCAGTTATATGGCACATTGCTGAAGGCAGGATAATGCCCAAGTGTACTCCAATTCTTCCTACTCATCTGATGGTACACATTTTTTCAGTTGTTCAATATATATGCCTCTAATTCCTTTATAACTTTAAGAGGGACTCGAAACAAGAGTAGATATTTATTTGGTGTTTTCATGAATGGAGGGAGAGTAAGGAGGCTCATATTTCATAATATTTTAAAAATGATCCCTCTTAATGTTTTTTGTGGATGCTTGGGTGTAATTCCAGTGTCACACACATCGTGTACACAATGGTCCTATAAGTGATCTGTGTCTCTCATTTTGACATCTACCTTTTGGTTTGATTGTAGCATTCACTCACATTAAATACTTTTCTTGGTATGGTTGGATTTATGTAGACCCTTTTGTAAATAGTTGTATACAATAATTTTATTTAATTTTTATGTGGTGCTGAGGTTCAAACCCAGGGCCTTGAATGTGCTAGGCAAGTACTCTACCGCTGAGCCACAACGCCAGCCCTATATAGGCCCTTTTATTGCAGCATCCTCTGAGTAATGGCACCCTATCCCTGGGGTTCTGCTCCATGCAGTTCTTCCCTGCTGTGGTACTGGGTTTCTTTTCCCACCTGTGTGTTCTCACTTGTCTGTGGGTCTTTGGGGGTTGGTGCCTTGGTTGGCCTTGGCATCTGTGTTCCAGGGGTGACTGTTCCTGGGATTAGAGGAGAAAGAGGTGAGCATGCATCTTTTCAAGGGGGCCTGATTTGGAGAAGATGCCCCCACGCCACCAGTCCTGCCCTATCCAACCAACACTGGTTATTAAGGCAAGTACCAAGCAGGATGTTGAGGCAGCAGAAGTGAGTCAAGAAATGGAGCCCTCATGGCGGTGCTCCAGGTACTTACAAGGGAACAGGCAAGTGCTGTCAGTAACTGTGGTACCATGTGATGGGGGCCCTTGGGAACAAGTTAATAGTGCTAAGATCAGGTGACAGTGCTTGGGGAGTGATGGTGTTGAACAGGAAGTATGCAAGCATGGGAGCTCTGGGCAAACAGGAAATGGTATGCTCCTCATTCACCTGAGCGTTGGTGTACTCCATCTGCACCCCAATAAACTGCCTGTCAATCATTGTCATGATGGAGCATGGACTCAGTTCAACAGTTCTTTTCATCATGTCCTTGGTTTAAGGACTGCTACAGGACCTGGTTCTTGCTGCCTGGAGCTGGCCTCTGGCACAAGAAGCAGAGCAGCCTCCTTCTTAGGG
Organism: Marmota marmota marmota; assembly: GCF_001458135.2. Classification (NCBI taxonomy): domain Eukaryota; kingdom Metazoa; phylum Chordata; class Mammalia; order Rodentia; family Sciuridae; genus Marmota; species Marmota marmota. The sequence goes on along the minus strand of NW_025999931.1, from coordinate 1,012,776 downwards.
AAGAAGGTGAAGATGCAACAGGAAATTTAATGTAAGGGGAAAGAAGGGGGAGGTTCCAGCACCGTCAGTGTGTACCCAATTCAGCTGGGGCAGGTGATGTGGACCAAGACCAGGGGTACAAGGCTAGTGAGAAGCACAGGCTTCCCCGGTAGGGCAGGAAGCTTGTGCAAAGACCTCCAGGAGTGGGTAGCAAGCAGTTTTCTGTGGCTGATCCAGAGGGAGGAGGTGGAGGGGAGATGAGGCTATGAAGCAGGTAGGTGTGGAGCCCAGCTCCTTACCACAGAATGGCACAGCTGCTATGCTCTGTCATGCTCCTTGGCAAGGACAGAACACTGCAGGGTGGGATTCCATAGGACTGCCATTCTGTGACCACTGTGTTCATGCCATAGATGAGTGCTGTGACCCATTCATACACATATGATTGTGGGCAGGAGCCCCAACTCTACAGGGCCATCCTGCCAGGTTCTAAGGTGGGTGCGAATCTGCTCCTAATTTTCTGTAGGCATCAGACTGTAACCCCTAACACAGAGGGTGTCCGTTAGCTGCCTGTATGTGTTTCTATGTAGTTCTGGATTAGCCTTAGCTACACCCACATACTTGTTTGCCTATGATGGCTGCTTGCAGTGTGACTGACTGGTTGCAGAATCTCAGAGGACTGGAGTAAAGTGGACCTGGGGCAGAAGCAAACACAAACACATGCAGCCCTCTGGAGGGCTTGTGTCTCCTACAGCTGCCATCAGTGCCCTGCTGCAGGAGGGCTCAGGCAGAGCAGTGACATCAACTGAGTGCTTCCCAGGTGCCATACACTGAACTGAACACCCTGCAGACATCACCTAATTGAACCAACACAAGAGCTCTTACAGCTCCCGTTTCATCAATGGGGAACAAGGACTCAGATGGGTGAAGGAAGGTGCCAGGACACAGTGTGAGTGTGAGGTCCACTCCAGCCCAGGACCTCTGAAGCAGAGAGCCTATCACAGAGCTCCACAGTACCACATCCAGCTGACTAAACCAGAGTGTGTCAGCTTCCAATTTCCCCTGAAATAGCACAATGCTTGAACAGACTAAGATGGTGCCCTGGTGTCAGGTGGTCATAAGATTAAAGCCATTGAAAGGGCATATCTTGACATGTTAGTGCAATTGTGATTTTGAGATTGAAGTTGAGATATTGAAGATTCATTTACTCCTCTTCCTGCATTCCTTCACAAATCCAGTAGTTTGACAAACTGACTGAGTGGCTGTTGTACTTCACAGGAGCCTTCACAGCTCCCCAGGAGGCAGAGCCCAGAGAGAGGAAAGTCAAGATGATGGACCCCAGGATCATAGCCTCCATGTGTGATATGATCCACTAACTGTGGGAGCCTGTGGTGGGGGGGGGGCTCTCAGCCATGCTGCAAGCAGCAGAGGCAGTTATTTTTAAGGGAATTATTTTTGTCTGACTATAGGAGTGTAAAGTATGGAAAATTCATGAAACTGGAGTGAAAGAAACAAAAATCAGAGTGACTCTACTTCCCAGCTATAATCTGGGAACACTAATGTTAGGTTCAAGGTTAACAAGTTGTGAATTTCTCTTTAGTTTTAGCTATGCTTCCTATTCTCTGTGTCTACTTATTACACATCTACACTACACTGTCACACTTGACAATGTTTCTCCTGCATTTTAGAGTTTAAGTGTTCCTCATTACATAATTATACATTAATGCATACATTTACATATGCAATTAATAGGCATGTTACATTACATTGCATATATGTGATATATAAGTAATTAATGTAATAATGTTCATATTATGCCAAAAAGTCAGTTCATCCCTGTCCTGAGTGAACAGTGTCAAATTGTAGTGGTTAGTTATTTAGCAGTGAAACAAGAAAACAAATAGAAAGTGAGTTTACATAAAAGAGAGAGGAGAGGGGGATCCCTATGAAGAGGGAGCACTCATTCATTCATTCATTCATTCAAAGATGAGAAGGAAAGGGGAGGGGTAAGGAGAAGAAGGAGAAAGAAGAGTCGGCTTCATGGTCAAACCAAGTATTGCTCCCTTGGGTTTGACTTTTTCTGTATGTATTATATTTCAAAAATTTAAAAAGATTTTCAAGACAGACAATGCTGAGTGTCACTGGAAAGGGGCAGGGTGGAGTGAGTCTCTCTCTTACCTGAGATGGGGCTGGGCTGGGCTGGGCTGCTGGGTGTGGACATTGCCTCAGTAGGACCTGGGAGGCTCTCTGTGTTGGTGGCCCCTGCAGCTTCTGCAGATGCGGGTGTGGAGAAGCATGTCTCCCAGGGGGGACCCCCAGGTGTTGTCTCATTCTTGGTCTGAGCCCTGGGCGTGGACAGCATGGGAGCCCAGGTCTCTCTGTTGGTTGTCACCCATTGTGTTCTAGGCACTGTCCTGGTAGCTGCACATTCAAAGTGACTTTGCATTTGACCTCTTTGATTTATATAAAATTGCAGAGGCATGGGGTTGCTATCAGTGGGCAAACACAAGGCATGGGCATAATATGGACATTCTAGGAGTCATGCACCCTGTGCTGAAGCCCATGGACCAGAGGGAACTTTGTTTGCCCAAGCAGAAAATAAAGAGAACTCCCCCAGGTCCCCTGGGTACTCAGCCAGCAAGCATGTGTTTGGGGGTCAGTGGGCTCCATTTCAAGTTTAAGGAGCTTTTTTCTCATCCTGTGACCTGGCGAGAGACTGAAGGAATTGAGGGGAAGAGACCTGGATGCAAGAGGAAGAGGCCCTGCTTCTTCCAGGCTGTGAATTGGGGTAACTTCCTTTACTCTTTAGCCTTATCTTTATGATGGGGATGAGAAGAATAATAAAAATAACAATCATGGTCATAATTCCTGTCCACAATATCACAGGATCATTGTTAGATTTGTTCAGACAAATCTTCCCTAACCAACCTTTTAAAAATTGTTAGATGTACTCACTTGCTCATTCCTATGGCAAAAATTCAAGATTTTTCTTTCCAGTTATACAAAACTAATCTTATTAAATAATTTGACATCTATGAGTTAAGTTGGGAACAGATACTATCTTTGAAATATTCAGATTTCCACCTGGAATGTGGGACATCCCTCCATGTATTTAAGTATCTCTTTATTACTTTCATTAAAGTTTGTAGTTTTTCTTATATAAGGCCAGAACTTTTTCTTTAAGGGTTATGACTTTTCTTGCCTCTAGAAGCCACGGTTTTTCATATTATACTGGAAACATTTCTAATTTGGAGTCATTGTCATGATGATACCAGGTATTGCATGAACCATTTACGGTAAGTCTAGACACTATCTACTTAGTGGGGTTGGTTCCTTCTCCTCTCCACCTCCAGTCCTCCCTGATTCCTTATGTGCCTGCCACCTGTCCTTCCACCTCCCTGGGCAGCTTGTGTCTCCTGCTGTGCGGGGTGGTGGCACACCCTCACTGCCTTGGTCATTTCTTGTCATTTCTCTGCCTGTGTCTCTCTCCCTGGCCTGGGAGCTCGGGTAGGAGCAGGAACATGGATGGAGCCTATGTCAACACCTGGCCTATGTCTGGAAGCAGATGCATGTTTTGATGAGGGAGTGAGTGGATGCTGAGGGCTCGGGGCCATTGGTGGACAGACAACAGTGACTCTTAATGGAAGAGAAGATTCAGCTCGGAATTATTTCCAAGTAGGACATGATGGGGAAGCAGGCACTTTTTGTGGCCGGTGACAACACTGCTGACTGTGTGCTTCATAGGTGGGAAGGTCCAGGTCCTGGCGAGCCCCTGGGAGCAGCTTTCCATGCTGCTGTGTCAACACTAACATGTTGTGGAGCCAGTTGCAGAATAACCCAGCCATGGCAAAAGATGCTGACTCATTTCACTTCCTGTGACTTGCCAGAGAGAATACTAGGTGCTGGGCTGAAGTGATAACGCTGTTCCACAGTAAGCCAGTAAGCGTGGGAGACACTGGCCCTGTGGAGGATGGGTGAAGGGTGTCAGGAAACTCGTGGACCTTTTTTGCAACTTCTTGTTAGAAGCGTCCATGTTAGTGGTCCACTGTGCCACCGACATAGCTGCCTCTGCTTGTCCTCATGGGCCCTCCACTGGCTCATAGACATCTCTTATTTAAAGTAAGCTGGAGCCTGATGTCAGGGGGCAGACAGGGACAAAGATGTGGCTCATTCTTATGAGCCTGGAGGGACCAGGAGGGAGATTCAGCAAAGCAGATCACAGGGTGAGATCACATCTTACCTGAGACTGGGTGGGTGGCAGAGGCCCTGCTTGCTATGGCCATGGTCCCTGCAGGAGGCCCAGGAAGCCTGCCTATGCTCCATGTTGCCTCTCCCTCTGAAGGCAAAGTTGTCTCCCTGGGCGGGGAGGTACTTAGGGCAGAAGCCTGGTGTGTGTTGTGGGCCCAGTGTGGGGGTCCTGTCCTTGGTAGGGCTTGCTGGCTTTGGGTTATGGACTTTAAAATCCCAGCTGTTTCCCTGGTAGCAGCAGCACCTTTGGGAAGAAGGTCAATGGCAGCTTTGATAACTTTGATACTTTGGACACAAAGAATTGCTGAGTCACTGAAAGATCATCAGACAGCAGATATATAGAAAGAATAAAGATCTCAAGCTCATTTCCAACAGTACCACATGAAAGGTCAATCTCCAAAAAAGCTGCATGATGAATCACTGCAGTGCACACACCTCAGACCATAAAGGTCTTGACATTTAACCCATCTCTTGAACAGATGCCAAATCTGTTCAGTGTCCTCAGTTACTTCGTGGCTCCAGGACTTGTCCTGGATGAGGGATTGGTCTCCTTGACATGCTCTGTGCGTATAACTAGGAACCAGAAGTGGAATTTGGGAAAATCAGGGGCTTTCTGGCAGAAATAGCTGGAAAAAAATTAGCCCCCCCAAAAGATAGACTTTGATAGAAAAATGAGCCCCCCAAAAGGCAGATTTTGGAGAGAAATTTACTCAGTGTTGCTGTTTATTCCATCAGGAAAAGATGAAAGAGCCTCCAGTGTTAATTCCACCTGACCTCCCTAGGAAGGCTTGCTTTTGCAAGTGGGCATATGTCCTGGTATGGGCATATAGGCCAGTGACTCCCACTGGCCTATAGAGTCACCTGCTCTGGATGGACAAAGACTGGTGTTGGATTTTGGTCCCCACTTGTCCCTTTGGCAGGTAGCTGTGTGTAGGGAACAACTGACCCAACAGCAGGAGTTATGCCTGCAATCTCATGTCCTCTCTCTGCTTTGCTCAGGGCCCACAGACACCCCACAGGCAACCCCAGCTTAAGCCTTGCTCCATGTTGGACATGGGCTAAGTGCACCCCAGCCAAACTATCACCTGGACAGACCACCAGCCACCAGGCACATCAACCTTAGTGTCCAGTTGTAAGTATGTTCCTTCTTCCTGTGCACCTGTCCTTAAAGCAACACCAAAGGGGAGACATCTTTGAGATTGGGGGTGGGAAGGTTATGGAAAGACTGAATAAATGAGATTCACTCAATCCTCTGATCTGTCCTCAGAATTAGGTGGGTAAAGGCAACCCACTAAATGCCCATTTTAACTTCTTTCCAAGTATCTTTGTCCCATTAAAAAATGAAGCTCCTCCACAGGATAATCAAGAGATGCCCCATGATAAACACAAGTCACAGTAGCCACTGAAATAGAATTGGGGAATTGAATTGCTGTGTTCTTCATTTTACTCCATGAGACACTGATGAAGGTCCTGCTATGTGCAAGCATCTCTGTGAGGAACAGAGGGGGAAGGCAGACAAAGGAGACTCTCTCTGCCTTGGAGTGTCACCATGGAGGAGGCACACCTGTCAATGCCACTGTGATGCCACCTGAAGTAACAGTCCAGATGATGTGAAGAATGGTGTTCTAGGGCCACAGGATGCAGAAGACTGATTTTGACTGGGGATCCTTGGGCAAGAGGAGGCAAGTGCTGGCAGTTGACAGACACACAGGGTTCTACAACATGGTGAAATATGGAGGAGCTGCCGACAGATCACAGCATGAGCCAAGAGGCACAGAAGGCATGACCTGCTTGCTGCCTGCAAGAAGGGCATTGGTTCCAACATGTGGTAGCAGAGGACTTATGGGAAAGGGAGGAGGAGATGAGGGTGTGCATGAGGGCAGAGGATGCTTCTCTAGGCTAAGGACTTGAACCCACTGGGGCTGACTGGAGTTCTGGGTATCTGTGGGACCTTACCCATGTTGTTTTGGAAAACCATTGCCCTTGGAAGTTAATGGAAATTTAGAGACATAGGGAATATGACAAGGAGCACTTTTTCAGAGGCTATTCCAGTTCGAAGGTAGACGATGAGGACTTGAGCCCAGATTCTCACACAACAGCAGGTAATCTCAGAGGCCTGGGGAGGTTTCAGGAACTTCATTCAGCTAGAAATGCCAGTTATATTGAGGGGAGAGAGGAGACTTATAGGCGGTTCCAAAAGTGCCACCTGGTGACAGGGAATGGACAGGAAAGTGGGCACGTGGGGATGCAGAGGATGGGTGGCTAGAGGATGTGCATTAGAGAGTGGCAATGTCTCTAGAACTGGGCCCCAAACTAAAACATCTATAAAAATCAAATAGTTAATGTAAGAAAACTTGTGCAAGGCAATAGAGGGCAGAGAGAACTCTGGGAAATGGGAGAACAGTCCCCTCCTAAAGGGGAATAGGTACAGCTGCCACTCAGCTCTGGTTGCTTTTTGCCGTGGGAAGAATCCACAGCTGCCAGAACGTCTTTTGCAACATATTCCAGAAAATTATTTTCAGTGGTGAAATCATCTGATTTTTAATACAGGAGCTAAATAAAATGCCCCAGGACTGCATTTGTTCTCCAGTCAGGTGGGGGTCTCCACGGTAGGCATTTGGCGGTGTGCACTCACCCAGAACTCCAGACAGGCTGCTGGTAAATGTGTAGTTGATCATGGGGGATTTCTCCACCATCTCCCAGAAGTCAGAGAGATTCTGCCCTGCAAATGTCACACCAACAGAAGGAAATCTTTGGCTGGTTCCCTGGAGACCTGTTCTTATTGCCCAGTCCAGAGAGCTGGCAAGGGCAGCATGGCTCACCTGACTCTCCAGCCATCACACAGATGAAGAGGCAGTTGGATTCATTGGTCTGACTCACTGTAAAATGAACCAGCACAGGACAGGTCAGCAAGGTGATTGCAGCTGTAGATCTGGTTGAAATAAAATTTGAACTGGAAGTACCTAGCTCAGGACAAGATGGGGAGTAAAACTAACTCCTTATAAGGCAGCTCTGATTTTCTGATTTACTTTTGTTTGTTTGTTTGGTGGGGCTGAGGAGGCAGGAGATGGTGCAGTACAATGTAGTGGCTAAGAGCACAGTTGGGTGGCAGGGATCAGCTTCCAGGGCTACAGTATCAACTCTGCCACTTACTAGCTATGCACTCTACAAATGGCTGAACTTCTTGACTTCTCCAGGACTCAGTTCACTCACCTTTACAAGGGAAAAAATTCAAATTCCATAATTGTTTTTTTTTTTTTTTGTAATTTCCTAGTCTCCAGATCTCGTAAGGTGGAAAGTTTTGTAGGACCTTGGTCGTAAAACCTGACTTGACAGATGTAAGATTGTATAGTCTTTACCTATTCCACTTAGTGCAAGGGTCAAACATTTTGCTGAATGAATAGTGATGTGTTTGATCACCACAGGCTTTCCTTGATAGAGGTATTATGTATCAGTATGGTGTAGACTCTCCATTAGACCTTCAAAATCTGAAAACTTCTGAATTCCTAAGTATACTTATTCCTGGGGATACTGCTTAAGGGACAGAGGACATGTGGTTGCATGCTGCTTAGAGGATTGTTGTGAAGACCCAATGAGGTGATGTGTGTCTGGCAGAGAGCGGAGGCTTGTCCTTAGCCAGGGTGATGACTACAGCTGTGTTGATGTGTTACTAGCATCATGTGCAATGGCATAGTAACCAAAACACAGTCCAAGAGCCAGATTGCCTGGGTAGAATTCTGTCTCTGTAGAGTGATCCTAGGCAAACTGCTCAGCCTCTGTACACCACATCACAGTTTACTTGTATGTAAAGTGGGACTAAATGCAGTAGATACCCCATGAGGTTGTAGTGAGAATCCAGTGAGAGGGGGATCTAGAAGGTGCTGGGAGAGCCACAGGCACCTAATGACATCTACTGAGATTTCCCCTTCTCCCTCCCTCCTGCCTGCACAGCTGCAGCTGCCCCATAGATCACCATATCACCAGGCTGCAGAGACCAGCTGCTGGGCTGACATCCAGATCTGTGCCTTTCAAAGTGGATTCTGGTGGAGTTGTGATTTGCTTGAGGGATTCATGAAGCCACCTCATAAATGAGGCATATCTTTCTTAATTGCTTTTAAAACATGTACTTAGGCTCCATGAAGATTAAATCTGAATTCTGGCATCAACATTAAGCAAGATATTCAACCTCCTTGGATCTCAGCTTTTTCTCATCTTTGAAAGGAGAGGACAGCTGTCTACCAGAAGCTGTTTTCTGGAATCTGCCGAGATTCTCCTAACTTTGAGCCTTGAATTTGTTTTCCAATTTCTGGGCCCCAAGAACAGGTCTGACTGAAGAAGGAGCTGCCCAGTGCTGGTATCAGAAATTGGAACATGTGAATGATCTCAGTGAGGCTCATATGAAGGTTCGCAGCAGCCCGACCCATGGCAGGGGCACACAGGAGACCTGTGAAGCCTGGTTATGCCCCAGGATGGGTGTCAACCTTGTGCTTGCCAGGAACCATCAAATAAACCCACCTGAGAGGATGGAGGTTGACTTAAAGATCTCAGTGAGGTAGCTGGTAGAATTTCCAATGATGTCCACCAGGAGGGCTGTGAAATCTGCAAAATGGGTTTAGGAAGCTTAAATTTATCATTCAGAGATTTAGGGGAAAGTGGAGTGTATTTGGATTTTTCAGAATAGATTTTACAAGTTTGATTTGTTTCAATGTACTATGTAATACTAATAATCATAGAAAAATTACTAATCATGAAGAAATCCATAAAGGGTCAATTACATACAAGCAGCAAACTTTGTTAAAATTTTGTTATAATCCCCTTTCTCTTTCCATTGCCTTCTCTCCACCCATTTCTCTGCTAGCAGCAAAGAGATATGAAAGGCTACATCATAGAATAATGGTTTTCTGGGTTTTCCCTCATTATTTCATCTAATTGTTTCAGAGTATCCAATCCTTCTGATGTGAAGCAGACCCATAAATATGTAGTGCAGATTTCCATAATTTTAGAATTTGAAAATTCAATATCAAACTCAGTGGTGGGGTTACAAACCACAGGTTGTCAACAGAGATGAAGTGCTTTATAAAGAACCTCTCTTTCTGTCCACTTGGCTAAGAGGGAAGATGGGGGTAGACTGGGAGATTTTCACAATAATCCAGGTAATAGACTCATTGAGAACTTTTTGTCTGAGCAAGATTTGAACAGGAACATTGGTTGGCATGTTGGCACCATTGGTCAATAAAACTTCTTACCATGCTCCTTGTTAAACAGCTGCCACCTCCATTCATTCGTAGCTTTCCAGGATCCAACATGTTGGCACTTTAAATGAGAAAGTCCTGCTATAGGAGCTTCAGACAGTGATTTTCTAGAGGAAGTTTCTTGGGTGAAGCATGATTTCCTACCAGACCTTGGAAAAAAGTGTTTTTCACTAAGTAATAGGGTTATGAGTTTGGACAGGAGCAAGCTGACTAGAAAACACAAAACTCATATATTCAAGAAAATGTCACATGACAATCCATGGTTTGTTTGTGCACCAAGAGGAAGTGGGCATCCCTATGTGGGAGGCAGAGCCAGGATGTGTTCTACTACATCCACATGCTTAGTTTCCTGGAGCAAAAGGTGGTAATGAACCTATGCAGATGTAGACACCTGTCCATGCAGCAAGTTGGTAAACCTGGGAATCCTCCTTTCTGTATCATATGCAGAAACTAAAGAAGGCTAAGTATCTCATTACTTACTCCATCTATTTCTCAAAATTCTTCTTTGTTTATCAATTCATTTATTTAATAAATATTCATTGAGTCTTTGCAGTGTGTCAAGCACCTGCTAGGTACTGAAGAGTTTTGTAAAACATACAGAAAAAGCTGAAGTTGGAGTGAAACAGACTCAGAAAGAGGACAGTGACGTGCAAGGTTGGGAGGCACTAGGAATAATGCACAGAAGCTATGGCCATGGCTCTGGAGCTAGAAACCAATGATGGGGCCAGGTTCTTCCCAAGGCTCAGAGGGAAGATGAAATTTTCCAAGGTCTGACAGTATGTGGCAAAGCCTGGATTTTAGCTGAGGTCTGCCTTGGGCCAGAGCTTCCCCTCTTTCCCATATTCCCACCTTCATTCATGCAGCCTCTTACTCAACTCCTCAGCCAACTGTCCCTTTAGAATTGCTTCCACACTCTATTAGCACCTTGGAGGAGAAACTGTTATTAGTACTTCCAAAATCTTCTTTGTTTTAATGAAAATTTTATTATCTAATTTACTAGAAACGCTCACAGAGAAATTATTTCTGACTATATTCATGTATAAAGAGTAGGTAGGTAAAAATCCTTTTTAATCTATCCAATTGGTAATCATTTAAGACTGTTTCTTAATACTCAAGGTGGCATGGGTTTGAAAAAGTTATGCATTGAAATATTGTAGATAAGAGTGTAAACTTATGCACAATTTCTAGAAGAAACTTCAGCAGTTTAGATCACCACAAAATTGTTTCCCTGTCAGCAAACAACTCTGTTTCAAGGGCTATCTCCTACAGAGATAATTGGGCATGTAGGCCAGCGAGTCTACCCAGGTGCATTATGGCATTGCTTAAAATTGTAAAAATATCAGGAATCAGCAATTTATATCAAGAGGAGATAAATTAAGTAAATTATGTAACTTCTTTCCGTGAATACCATGAATTCATACAAGGTGAGGAACACATACGTCTTGAAAATGGAGTTATTTTAAAGAAATCCTCTCCCAAATTCTTTTAGTAAGAGAATTAGCTGGAGGCATGCTGGGTTAGTGTAATGACTACACTTTCAAACTTGCTTTACAGGTGGGTATGGTCATGGCACTAAATTCTGGGCAATATAAAGTGAGAGAGAGAAAATTTAAAACATGTCTATGCTATGCACAAATAATACTGCCTTCCAACACATCTCTCCCCATCCTTTTAACTGGAGGGTAGGGTAGCCACAGCCACCTTGCACTTTGACAAGGACAGTATCATTTGGGAGGCAGAACAACACGCTAGAAGGACCTGAGCCACAATCATCAAAAGACCAGTGCAGCTCTGGCATACCCACTCACATGGTCATGCATGAAGGCAATGCTCAATTGTTTCTTTATGCCACCCTTTTTGAGGGCCATTTGTTGTAGTAGCCCAGCCTGTATTTTAAATAATGCAGAGAGTGGGTTCCTATATACAGGGTGGAATGGCTTGATAGATGGGTAGGTATTTGGAATGTGTAAGCATGTTAGATGACAGGTGGAAGGTGGGTTAGGCAGATAGATTAGGTAGCCTTAGAGAGAGTCCATCAGAATGTTAATAGTGACCACCTATGGATGTTTTACTTTCAGCTATTCCTGGTTTCTTGGTTACATTTGTCCATGTTGCATGACATCTTGACATCATAGTATGTTGAAAATCTAAACTATTTCATATGGGGGGGGTGGGAAAGAGAGAATATGTGAATATACCTTCAAAGAGGGCTCTATGTTAGAGTTGAAAATACTAAAAAGAAAATGATCCAATCTGAATATTATCCAAAGAGACATACCCCCTAAAGGCTTTGAGCAATGGCACAGTGTTGGCCCAGGAGCACAGGCCCTCACAGTAGCTGTCCGAGGCGGAGAAGTGTCAGGCTCATTGCTCCTTTTCACACCCTGAGGAAATCTCTGTGGCTTACACAGCAGCAACACAACATGCTATTTTATCAGTTGACAACAATCTATAAATCAATTATTTTCAAATAATTATTTCTAGTTTATAGAAGTATGCTTTGGTTCATGAAGTACAATGAAAATTGTCTCTAGGCAGGTGTGACTACAAATTTTATTTCTTTCTTTCACACATCAGGATAAAGATTCACCCAGCAGAAACCTTGAATTGCAAGGCTAATGAGATGGTAAGAAAGACATGATTATGAAGAAATTTCTTCCTCTCAAATGTATTTTGTTAGATCCTAAAGATTCAAAACATCCTTGAACCAAAAGAGCAATGCTAGAGACATCACAATGCCTGATTTCAAATATGCTACAGAGCCATAGTAACAAAAGCAGCTTGACATTGCCCCGTAAACAGACACATTGACCAGTGGAATGGGACAGAAGACACAGGACAAAACCAGGAAGCCACATCCATCTGGATCCTGACGAAGGTGCCAAAATCATACATTGGAATGAGATAGCCTCTTCAACAAATAGTGCTAGACACTGGTCATCCATGTGGAGGTGACTAAAATTAAATCCTATCTCTCACTGCACAAAAGTCAACTAAATATGGGCTGAAGACCTAAACATAAGACTCCAAACTTGGAAACTGCTATAAGGAAACACAGGAGAAGCACTTCAAGGGGTAGTCACAGGCAATAACTTCCAGAACAGGGCTCTCCAGTAGCTCAGGAAATAACAACAAGCACCAACTAATGGGATGGCATCAGATTTAAAAACTTCTGCACAGCACCACACAGTAAAGAGAGAGCCTGCAGAATGGGAAAAATCTTTGCGAGTTCTTCTTCTGACCAGGGATTTACATCCAAAATACATAAAGAACTCAGAAAACCTCACACCAAAAGACAAAACAAAACTAAGCAAAAGAAACAACCCAATGAATATAAGTAGGCAAATGAACTGAGCAAACACTTCTCAAAAAAAGAAATACAAACGGCCAATAATTATATGAAAAAAAATGTTCAACATCTTTAGCCATTAGGGAAATGCATATCAAAATTACATTGAGATGCCATCTCAACTGTCAGAATAGCTGTCATCAAGATACAATAAACAATGCACATGCTGGCAAGGACATGGGGGAAAGGGACCCATATACACTGCTGGAGTAAAGTGTAGTTAGTTCAGCTACTACAGAAATCAGTATGGAGGTTCCTCAGAAAACTAAAAATAATACCATCCTATTATCCAGCTACTCCTTGGCACATACCTGAAGAAATTAAAGTCCCACACTCTAGATAACTGCATTCCCATAGCCATTGCAACACAATTCACAGCAGCCAAGTTGCAGAAGGAACATGGACACCCATCAATAGATAAACGGGTAAAGAAAATGTGGTGTATATATACTCAGTGGTGCATTCTCAGCCATAGAGAAGAAACCAGATCATTTGCAGGAAAATGGATGTAACAGGAGATCATAAGACAACTCAGAGTGACAAGTGCCACATTTTTCCTAACTGAGGGGTCCAGGAGAGAACTAAAACATGGGAACACCAGGAAGACTATCACGGAAGAGGAAGCGTGACAGTACAACAGGGTCCCTTCATGCTCTGATACACACCTTGCTGCTCCACCTGGCTTATTTTAAAACTCGTGCCAGTTTTTGCTTTCCTTTCCTAAGGTGAATGTAGACTAACACTTGTCCATACAGGTTCATCTATCATGTCCCCCACTGTATGGAAGAGTGTCCCTGACCACAAGAGTAAAGAAGCCCCCATCCCAGGCCCTGGAGCAAGAGCTCCCTTGTGGACATCTGATAGACACTGATTAATTATATCTGATGATATGTGGACCCAGGCCCTTGTTTTCCTCTTTTAAAAGCCCACAATGTCCTGACAATGTGAATCACAGCCTCTGGGACAGGAATACCCGATGTTTGTCCTTTGTTAGCCAATCACTGACTCCTTTTCCTTTTTCCCAAACCTTGTCCTCACTATTGGATCAGCAATGGAGACATAGACTGAGTTTCGGTATCAGGGTAGGGTAGGTGATGGGGGTGGATATCATCAAAGGATATCATTTGCAGGTACCAATATGCCACAATGAAACCCATTATTCTATGTAGTTTCTTGAAATTTGCAGGGTGAGTTTAATAAGATAAGACATATTAAGTACTCTGTGCAGGGTCTGGCACATAGTACGGTGATATTATAGTAAATCTTATAATTATTATCTTTAAAACTTTCAGTGTTGGTTTAGAAATTCCATTTTGGGGAGTCTACATTCATAAAATAATCTGAAACAGGGAGAAACTTTATACACAAAGATGATCAGTGCAGGATTGTTCATATTGGGAACAACCTAAAATCCACCCAAAAGTCCAACCACGGCTAAGGAAATGCTCATATTCACAGATCGCACAGCCGGTGCTAATGCCTGCTGGAGTTTGTCATTCCATGGAAAGCATTTTATATTCAGTTAAGTGGGAGAGGAGAGCAGGTTTCCGTGGCTTTATGCCCTCGCTTTCTTCACCATCTCTTCTTCAGCAGACGAATCCCTTATGGTGCTGTTCCCACCTTGCTGCTTCTCTGTTCAAGACTACAGCTTCCTTTTTTATTCAGAGGGAAACTTGGAAATCCTTGAGCAGGCTATAAACTCCCATGTGACCTGCAGCCTCCTCTGTACCCCACCCTCGCCTATTGGGTTCATTCCCCATGACACTGCCTAGGCCTTTGCCCTCCACCATGTGAACATTGGCCCTTGTTTCCCTGGTTTCTGTGGAGATTCTCCTGCTACCCTGCATACAGCAGCAGCTCTGCCCCCATGACTCTCTTGTCCTACCCTGCTTCTTTATCCTCATGGTCAGGCAATCAGTCCTGTGCATTTCCAAATTATTCACTTACTCTCTGTCCCCACCTCTTAGCTGTGGAGAGCAGGGATGTGTCTACTTTGGGGGTCCTGAATACCTGCAAAAGTGCCTGAGTCATAGTATGCACTCAATAAAGAATTTGTTGAATGCATGAAGTAGTGGCAATATTTTTACTTCTATTTTTCAAAATTCTGTAAATATAAGGATCATGGATACACTCTTAATGAAAAAAATCAAGATAAAACAATTCTCCATTTAATAGCAGTCTCTACTCCAAACCACAGTCTCCAGAAATTGCTGATCTGGTGTCCAGATACGTACAATTTTTTCATCAATAATACTGTATTCTATGTGTCACTTTGTAATTTTTTTCCCTTTTCTCTTTTTGTTTCTTGCAGTGCCAGGGAGCAAACACAGGGCTTCACATAGGCAAGGCAAGTGTCCTACTGGGGAACTACATTCCCAGCCCCTGTGAGCTTCTTTTTCTAACTCAAAGTTTCTGGGACATTTTTCAAGGCAGAGGAAACATCTGGCCACACCCACTCATTTGTGCATTGTCTGTGACTGTTTTCCAAAGCTTGATCACACATAGCCCATCTTCCTGATGACAGATGGTCACGCTGTTCCCTAATTGTGCTGTGTGAACCTTGTCTTTGCCCCTTTGTGCACACACAGCCATTCCTCTACAGTAAAACCAAGCAAGTAACTTTCTGGGACAATGAATGTGAATATATTTAAACACAAAAGATATCACTGTATTTTCCTACCTTACAACAAAGTGTGGGGGACATGTTTAAAAGGGCACAAGAGAAATTGGAAACGCCTTGAGTCTTGCAGCCGGCTCCACCCACCTGATAAGTAGTTGGTGTGGTTGTTTAGAAGTAGCAGTACCTTGTGGGGAATCTGGCCAGGTCCACTGTCTTCAGGTTAGAAACTGTGAAGAGAAGCAATCACACAGTGGCCCTGACACCGGCTGGCCTCCTCCACCATGAGCACCACCAGGAAGGGCCAGCGGCACTCACTGTTGTAAATGGTCACTGAAAACTTGTGGAAGGCGAAGGAGCTATAGGAGGTGATGCTCAGCAAGGAGAACTTCTTGCTATCTGTCCAGAGATGGAGATGAAAAAGCAGACAATAATAATAAATAAACACTATTTGCGAGCCAACAGACTGTAAAATCAATAGCATAATAAGCCAATGATAAAAGTGAACACAAATAATAAAACAACAAAAAACAAACAACCTGCTGAAGTCTGCCTTCACCTGGCTCTGCTGTCTTTCTGAAGCCATGGCTACTCTTTGAGTAAGAATCCCAAGCATGGTAGTTCCCTGAGGCTTCTGTCACCAATTCCCACAAACTTGGTGCCTTTGAACAGCAGAAATTTGTGCTGCCACAGTTCTGGAAGACTAGGGAGGTGGGTATGCCTAGGATTCTGAATTTTAACAAGTGCCTGAAGTAAACTTTTATTTGTGTGACTGTGACCCACCAGGATAGTGGCGGGGACAGTAGAACTGATGAGGCCCATTCTGCCTCAGTTCCTGGCCACAACCCCTTAGGGCCTGATTCTATACACTAGGTGGGAAGCCCTGACCATGTCCTATGAGCTCCTTGGGATATGGGTTCTGCAATAGAGTCCGAATATGCAAGCACTCAGTTCCTCAAGGTTTTCTGATGGTAAGAATTACCAAAGGCATGTGGAAATGTACTTTCAGAGTCACAACTAAGACTAAATGAACCAGAATCTCCAGGCCAAGGGTCTGGGAGCCACATATTTAATAAATGCTTTAGGTGTTTCTGATCATGCATCAAGTTTGGAAAACCTTGGGTGAGATCATTGGCTTGGGTTAAACTGACCTGAATTCCAGTCTGAATGGAAGGCATGTGCCTGGGTTTCTGTGTCTGTGAAATGGGAGTGGGAGCACCTTTGTAGGACTATGCAGGTTAGATTAGGCATTGAAGAGTCTGAGCTTCTGAAGGTGCCAGTCACAGCTTTTGATTCTGCAACATTCTGCAGAGCCTGGTGAAGGGCCTTGCAGAGGACAGGATGGGGTTAACAGAAGCTCCAGAGTGTAGCATGTCCTGCTGTCTGCTGCTTCAGTCTCTCCAGAGTTGGCATGATAATCCATCATTCCCTGCTATAGTACATGTCCCCAGGCAGCTCTATCAATGGCTGCTCTGATGTGAGCAGCATGAGAGTGGGCCATATCTTTGTGGCTAGAGCTTCACACATTGAGATGGGGATGGAATAAACCCTCAAATAACATTGGATAAAGTAAATGACTAAGTAGACAGGCATAAAGCCACTGCATACAGTTGTGTAGTGTGTGTACTGCACCATCCTAGGGAATGCCATGAACACAGACCTCAGTATTTGAATGAGGCTTCTTCAGCTCCCTGGCCCTGCAGGGCTTCCCATTCTCTGCTTGTCATGGTCGCTGCTTATTTTACCTCTTCACCTCCTGGAATATGAGTCCTTCAGGACAGGGATCTTTGCCAGATTTGTTCACTGTTTTGCCACCAATACTTAGAATAGTGAGCACCTGGTACATGACTGGTGCTTCACAGTATTTATTGAATGAAGTGTAATATTGGTAATGAAGTAAAGACTGGGGTTTGCTTTCATGCTTTGCTTCCTTTTAGCAGGTCTTACTTCTAGCCATCTAACTCCTAATTCTTATTATATTAGATTCATACATTCCCATTTATTAAGTATATACTATCTAAAAGGACATAGAAAGGAAGTTGATTGCAATGGTATTGTAAGCACTCAGTAGGACTCATTATGCTTTAAGGAGAGAAATTCTGGATCATACTAACTTATCTAATGGATAATTTTTGCTAGTTTATGGCTATAAGAGTTCTGTTTATGACTGCTGCCCATACAGCGTGTCTGGGGTGTAGTTTGCTTTGGAATGCTGGAAGACTCTTACTTCTCACTGGTATTTTCAGTCTCCTTGTGGATTAGACATCACTCTGTATTCCCCCCAACCCCAGCATGGAGAGACCAAGGCACAGTGGAGGAGTGTATCTGGCCCAGGTGGCAGACAGGTCCAGAAGAGAAGGTGTAGGCGGTGCAGACACCAGTCTTTCCTTACCTTTTAAAGCTCTGCTCAGCATCCCGTTCATGAGCTCTGTCAGGTTAAGCGCTGACAGATCCACAGACCTTGCAGGGACCTCTGGAAGAGGTGAAAAGGCAAGGCTGCCTGCTGACTGTCCTCAAAACAGCCTCTCCTTTCTAAACGGCAGGCAGATGAACTTTCACTCTGGCTGGGGACTGCACACATGCCCAGTGTTAGGCACAGGGGGCTTGAAGACAAGGGTATGTTTCTACCAGGAACTCAAGAGGTGACAGTCAACCACATACATGGTGACCAACATGGTGACCAAATGAAGCCCCCAAACCCTCAGGATTGTTTCACCTCTGCCTTGAAGGGGCTTGGCGTTGGTGGGACACCTGTCACCTCTAATGGGAACCCCAAGGGTATCACAGGGGGTCTAGGTGGCTCTGAATTTGGAAATAAGTACTCTGTGTGAAAGAGGGCTGCGAATCCTGGTGGGCCACTGACATCACCGAAGAAGATTTGGTTTTGAAGTCCACGATTTTGATGCTTGGGCTCTCTCCTCAGAGCTCCAGGTTTCATAGGTCATCAGTTAAAAAAGGAAAACCCTAAGGTATCAATGTGTGCAGCCATTTGAATGAATACTTCCAGGGGAAACCCCTCCTCTCCCAAGGGTTGCTTGAAACTGAGTGGACCTGGCAGCAATGGTGCTCCGTGCTCCTTTTAATATTGCTGCAAGCCTTGTCTTCAAATTATACTAAATGCTCAGTTAAAAATTAGAGATGCTGCTACCATACTGTGGGGGAGGTTCAGGGAGGTGGTAGAATTTGCAGCAGCCCATATCTGTGTAAAGTGGTAGGGGGGAGACTCACCCGTGTTAGCAAGAAACGCCACTCCCTTTTCCTTTCTCTCTCCTCTCCTAAGGACAGACACTAGAAAGGAAAACATTTTCATAATCGAAATGCAAGTCCCCATTCCCAGCCTCAGGGAGCTGGAGAAGTTGGAACCCTGCTGTAGCTGCCCTCAGGCTCTGCAGTATAATAAGGTCACTGGGGGAAACTGAGAAAGGCAGATCCAGAGTCCTCTTGAAGGCACCCTCACCTCCTAATCTTAATCTCCCATGGATGGTGTGGCCTGCAAATCTACATCTTAATAAATATAAAAGATGATTACAATACAGAGAGTCTAATCTACCCAACTCCTTAACTGGGTCAGGAAACTGAGGTTCTGAGCACAGCAAGAACTTGCCTTCACTGTACCAACTGAGCAAAGGTAACAAAGGTCTTAGAATCGACTTCCTAGAACTGCAGAGAAGAGGTCCCTCCAAAGCATCAGGTTGCTTGTCTACTTGGCAAAGTTTGTGATATCCAAGAAAATATCAAAGGAGATTTTGAAATGTCAAAAGCATTCATTCATTTATTCAACAGATACTCATGGAAAGCCTAGCAAGATGCTAGGTGTTGGCTACAATGAGGTAAACTGGAAATAATCGTCTCTAGCTCCAGGAAGCTTCCTGTCTGTGGCTTGGGCAGCAGGAGATTCACCTGTAATGACAGGTGAGAGATGTCAATACAGGGAACAACAGGGTGCTGTCAGCACTCTTCTCAGCTCACTAAGCTGGGGATGGAGAAGGCCTCCTGAGGAAATGACTGACCTGGAGGATCAGTTAGCTTGCATTAGAGGAGATACTGCCACACTGTATCTGCTGCTGTCCTTACTGCAGCCGTAATTAAACGTTAACTGGGCTGCAGTTGTGGCTCAGCAGTAGAGCACTCTCCTAGCATATTTGAGGCCATGAGTTGGATCCTCAGCACCATATAAAAATAAATAAATAAAGGTATTGTGTCCAACTACAACTAAAAAATAAAAAGTTAATGCTTATTTTCCATGTACATTTAGATGGAGAGGGTAATATATGTCCATTTTATAGATGGAAGAACCAAAGGCCCAGAGAGTCTGAAAGAGGTACCCAGTGCTCCAGAATAAGCCAGGGTTAACCTAGTTACCTGTTGCTCCTGGGAGAGCCCCATCTTTTTCCTTATTAATGCCTCTGTTTCCAGACACTGAAATAAAAATTTTTATCAGGAAAGTAGTATCCTGGAAGTGAAGCTTCATGTAATTTATCCATCTGAAGGGGGAGAAAATTGAGATGCATAAAAGTTAAGCCCACAGCCAGCTAGAGGGTAAGATAAAACCCTCTGCTTGTCCGTGCTGCTTCCATTCACTTTTTTTATTTCATTTTAGTGTGATAAGAACAATTAATATGAAGTCTACCCCCAACCACATTTTTCAGGCACAGTAGGGTATTGTTAGCCATAGGCACTGGGTTGTACGGCTGAGCTCTAGAACTTCTTCATCTTGTAGATCTGAAACTATACATGTTCAACGACAAACTCCATGTCCTTCCTACTCCAACCCCAGTGACTGCCTTTCTCCTCTCTGTGCCTGTGAGCCTCACTCTTCCAGAGTCCTCATGTAAGGGAGACACTAAGGGTTTGCCCTGCTGTGACGGGATTATTCCATGGAACACTGTGTCCTCAGAATTCATCTGTGTTGTTGTAAAAGGAAGGATTTTCTTCTCTCAAAATTGAATCACATTCCATTCTACATATAGGCCACAAGTTCTTTATCCATCCATCCACCAATGGTGAGGTAGCCTGTTCCCTCCTGCTTTTCAAGTATCCTACCGAAGCTGAGTCCAGGTCAACTTTTGCCTGCTTACACCATTGCGGCTTTTTACTAGTTATCAAAGTGTTTTTGGTTAGATACCAGATATTCCAGGGTTAGAGGCACATGGGAGCTATGAATTACCTTTCCCATAACATGGCTGCCAGAGGTAGAGGGACTATGTTACAACAAAAGGAACTTTGAGACAAACATAAATTATTAAGCAGGTCAAAGCTGTCAAATGATTTGTTCACTGGCTTAGAAGAGTCCAGCTCTGTCTCCTCAGGTGCTCTAAGTGGCACTATACTTGCATATCTGCCCTGGAGCAGCCCCTGAGATCTGTGGGAGGCACCCCCAGACCTGCTGGCTACCCACCCAGCAGCAGTAGCCTCTGTGCAGGATACAGGGCTGATGAGGGCTGCTGCCTGGCATGATGCCCACACCTTTCTGCCACAGAGGTCAGCCTGGTTCAGTCTTTCAGACCATAATTCATTCTCTCTCTCTCTCTCTCTCTCTCTCTCTCTCTCTCTCTTTCTCTTTTATTATTAGTTTGCTATTTTAAGTAAATAAATCTGCTCACATTGCTTTTACTTCCATAAATTTAGGTGTATTCCCATTGAATTGTTAGTAATAATTTTAAATTTAACAGAATCCAATAAAACATACATGATCCCTGCAAAATAATCTCTCAGAAATAAATGGAATGGTTTCATTGAGTCCATCTCATCTTCTTGAATTCATACTTATGGACTATGTATATGAAAATAAATATTACATTAAAATTATGCCATAATTATTATATTTTCTGACCATAATTCTTGAACAGACTCCTTTTACTAAAAACAAAATATGCCTAGCACTGCTTTTTCTAATTGCAAATCCTTGGGTGGATTTTAGTAACACTATTTGAAGTGTGAACTAAATACCCCTAAAGCACAAATTTTGGAATAAGAAGCATTTTTCAAATAAATTTCTGGATAGATTATATAAATTCATTATTCTATTTTTGGAAAAAAAAACACCACCTTGGGGAATGGGTAGCTCAGTGGTGGAGTGCTTGTTTAGCATGTGTGAGACCCTGGGCTCCATCCCCAGCACCACCAAAACACAAGCAGACAGTGGTATCTTTACAACGGAAGGTACCTGACACATCTCATGCTTCTTCACACTGAGTATTTTATCACCTCTCATCCTTTATGATTACCTACAGAACAGGAACTGTGTTCTCATTTGAAGAGGAGAAAATTGGAAGTTCAAATAGGGTTAACATTCATGAAAAATTATCATACTTGTTCACATATTGGTGCCTCTGGCATCCTTAGGGAAAGGGGAGGAGTGGGCTGGGGAAGCTTTTTATCTTTATATACCTTTGTACCTTGTATAATTGAATTATGTGAGTGTTATAACTAATTAAAGATAAAAATTTAGAAAATTAAAATTAACTTTCATGCCCCTTCCCCCCAAAAAGCATATAAAAATTATTTGCTTATTTATCAAAAAATTAGGTCAGGCTTGGTGGCTCACGGCTCTAACCCCAGTAAGTCTGGATGCTGAAGCAGGAGTATCAGAAGTTCAGGGACAGCCTGTCAATGTAGAGATACTCTGTGTCAAAATAAGAAAAAAATAAGAAGAGAGCATTGCTCTCTGACTCTGTTCCGTAGAGTGCCAGTTATTCATTATTTCTGCACAGCCAATTTCATACCATCACAGCAGAAAGGCAAAGAGAGATGAAACTATTACGAAGGTGATGATGGCCAATGACAATGCTTCCCATTATAAAACCTTCTGTGAAAGGTGGAATGTCAGATTGGTCTTTGTGATTTAATAAGATTGTGAGAGAATCCAAGTATCCAACAAGCCATAAGGTCAGCTGCTGCCCATGGGAATAATGATGGTGACTGTCAGAGCATTAGCTGCAGACTCAGTCTCCAGCCATGGAGAAAGAGGGGAGGCACAGAGGGTCATAGGATTTGCCCAAGAATGGTGAGCGCAGGAGGAGACCCTGCCCAATTTACCTGTTATAGGTAGGAAGGCCATTCCCTTTTCTTTCTTGGATTCTCCCTTAATGCCAGACACTAAAGTAAAAAAAAAATGTTTTATCAGAGAAGTTATAACCCAGATGTAACATCAGAGAGAACTTAAATTGAATTTCCCATTTTACAGATGAGAAAATTATAATCTAAAATTGTGATTTGCTTAAAACACCACATGTAGTCTGCTCATTCATCCAATCATTAGCCATCAAATATTTAGTGACGAACTGTTAGAACACTAGAACTTGATGACACCTTCGAGCACCAGGGTCTGCTCAGTGTTGTGAGTGTGGACTGTGAGTGGGGACAGCAGGAGCCAGATCTCATCTCAGTGACCTGGAGGCCTTTGTGTGTGTGTGTGTGTGTGTGTGTGTCGGGGGGGTATTAAGCCTTGACTTGAAGGATGAATCTTGTTCAGGTAGGATTTAGCTGGCCAAGAGGGCCTTCCATGGGCAGGGTAGCATGTGCCAAAGGCCTGCAGTGGGCACATCACTTTGAAGAACTGACAGAAGGCCAAGGTAATGGATCCCATGAGAAAAAAAGAGGTGGGGATTTGTAGGAATGGGTGAAAGTGAGAAAAGAAGGGC
This sequence comes from Marmota marmota marmota, assembly GCF_001458135.2. NCBI lineage: Eukaryota > Metazoa > Chordata > Mammalia > Rodentia > Sciuridae > Marmota > Marmota marmota. The sequence goes on along the minus strand of NW_025999931.1, from coordinate 989,691 downwards.
CTGTGGAACACCCTGGGGCTCAGGACTGTCCCCTGAAGTAGGGTGTCATTGAGTGATGTTTGGGGAGTAAAGGAGAGAAATGGGAGGAGGAAACAAAACAAAAAATATGGACTTACAATGGCCATTTTGATCAGATTCATTTAGGGTTAGGGTTGAAATGTTGGCTGCTGAGATTCTTAAAGCACAATGAACACTCAAATTTCCTATATAGAACAGATACTTCTGGAACTGACCAGACCTACCTGTGTTCCCAAGGGACAGGACATAGGCAAGTCCCATGCACAGCCTTAGTGGGGGCCCAAGCAGCAGGAAGCTTGGCATGGTGTGATCCTCTGGCCACCTGGAAGCAGACAAGTTGGCACTTAGAGGGAATAGGGTTGAATATTAAAAACATGGATGCAGAAAGTACTTTGAGAGCAGCACATGGGGAGTCATCAGAATAACAATCTGAAAAAGGCTTTGTACTAGTTAGTATAGGTTGGGTTAAGCTGAGATAACAATATTAACCCCATTATTGTCTCAGCTTAATTCAACAACAAAACTGATTTCTTGTATATAATCCACACTTGACTAAAAACAAATTGAGAGTGAGCATGGACTCACTGGGCATGGGCACGGGGGGTGGGGGGCTGGTTGGTGGTTCTCCCTCTTCATGGAAAATATTGCATTTTGAAAGGTTTTGCTTGCATTAGGAATTAAAATTCCTGTGGAGTTTTCTGGATATTTCCCAGAAAACATTTTAATTGCTTTTTTATTCTTGGTAGGTGCCTGACTTGTGTTTCTTCTAAATGCCACTCTAAACAAAGACAGACCTTACAAAGAATCAAAAGGCTGGGGTTTCTTGGAGTTCTTTTTGGAGTTCTCTTATCCCTACTCCATCCCAACACTGAAGCATCTGGGATCAAGTTCCTCAGTCACAGATTTTGAGGGTCGTATTGAGAACATAACACTAGGCATCAGGCCCAGGCTGCAACAGAGGGATGGGTTAGTCATGTCTTTCTCCTCAAGTTATAAGCCACTGGGAGGAAATAGACACATGGCCAGCTCATTCACACTGGAGGCCACCTGTGCTAAGACCTCCAAAGGGAGAGAGAGGGAGAAGGAAAGAGGCTGGGGAGGCCAGGACTTGGCACTCTCTTCAGCAAAGGGCTGTGGTTGTGAAGGCCAGGAAATGTGGAGAACTAGGTGAAGACTCTTCCTAGTGCCTCTGCTGTTGGGGAAGCTTTGCCCACCAGCCTCTGTGAGTGTCACTCACAGAATGGACAGTCATGGCTCTCTCTGTGTTCCCTGAAGCTTTAGTGAGATGGTGAAATACAGTGTCCAGTGCAGGCTCTGGGATGTGGTAGCTACTTGGGAATCTGAATTCCTGTCTTGTTATCTTTTCTCTTTTCCCTCTTCCACCTCTTCCTCTTCTGCATCTGTGCTGGAGCTCAGAATCCCAGCAGACACAAACTTACAGTAGAAAAAGTGGTTGTCTAGCAAAATAGCTATGTAAATCTACATATAGATTTTATAGAGAGATTGCATATCTAGACGGCATACTTTATCATAAATAGATACTATAGATTTACGTGATCTATATGATAAGTATATTTAGATACAAATTTCTTTTCCTTTTTGATTCATTGCTTGCTTCATTGTTACCTTTCTCTTCCACTTACTAAGTGTGAATATGTTAAAATCTATTACTTTAAAACTGCAATTCCTGTTGGTTTTGTTCATGTGGAAAGAAAACCCCCTCCCTTCACTTTCGGCTTTCTCTGTGCCGTTGGCCACATCACTATGTGGAACGAGGCTGCTGGATGTAGCAAAGAGAAACAGGGGATACACAGGTAAATATAAATTTGAGATTAAAAAATATTTTAGTGTGTCCTGTTCGATATTTGAAACAAGCCTGATTTGGAGATTCAGGGGTTTTTGTTAAGGAACTTCACTGCTTACCCAAGTTGACCAGCTGGGCATCACTCTGTGGTGAGAGTGAGGTCATCCAGCCTCCCTAGCCTCTCCTGGCAAGCCTGGAGGGACAGGCTGGGGCACCAGGAGGAGCCCGGGCTTAAGGTTGGACAGACTTAATTTGATTCCTGTATTGGTCGCTGTGATCTGGGCCACGCTGGATCTTTACCCACTCAGAACACAATGGGAGGGCTTGGTGTAGTTGCTGCTGCATGGACTCAGGAGTCAGAGTGGCTAGTTCTCCTTCCTGACTCAGCCACCTGCTAGCTGTCCAGGTTACTAAGACTCTCTGTGCCTCATTTCCCTCACTCCAGGCTGACATGAGGACAAACCACTTGTTATGTATAAAATGCACTGGGAAGTGTCTGGCACAGGGCAGGTGCTGCATAGCTGTTCAACAAATCAACCAAAGTGATGGTGCTCAGTCAAACATGTCAGCACTCCAGTAGGCAAGGTGATGTCCCCGTGGAATGGAATCTCAACTCTCAAAATCATATTACAAAGACTAACCAGCTGTCCAAATAATAGCCCTGAAACAGAATTATCTTTATTTTTCTGCATTCCTCATGGTTATTATTGGATAATTTTTTGCAAATCATTGCTTCTTCAGGGTCACCTGCAGAGAAGCAAGTCATATAACCATGGGACAAGAGCAGTGTACTGAAGGGGATCAGAATAAGCCACCCCAAAATAAACTGCTTTAGCACATGGATTATTTAGAGCTGAAGGTCATTGAGAATTGTACAGAAAGACACTTCCTCAAAGCTCTCCCTCTCTGACGATGTGCATAAATTTATAAGAAATACCAAAAATTTAAATCCTCTTTCCCAGAAGAGTCTCATAGCCATGAAGAAGATGGAAAATTGGCGCTAAGCAGGCCCTGTATGAGCAAATCACTAAAATTATCCTTGTCTTCCATTAGTGTCCCCAGCATTTACCTCCCCACAATATACCACCTCCAGAGGCTTGAAATGTTTTTTCTTTGACTTGTCTCTTCTCCCCATTTTGCTGATCTCTCATTGAAATTGTATATAAGCCTCTGGGTGTTTTTGGGGATTTTCATCTGATCTCTGTGAGGCCTGCCGTAAGCACATGAAATAAACCTTTTTATTCCTGTTAGTTTATCTTTTTTTCAGTTCAATTTGCAAGGCCCAAGCCACTGAATCTAAAAGAATAGAGAAAATTTTGTTGTTATTGTTTTTTTTTCCTCTCTAATAGTACAATTTATTCAGCCTCCACTCTGGGGACAATATCTTTATTGTTTTACCTTGCCATGTATGCTGCATCAGAGAGATGTTGATTAATCTATTACACAAGAGAAAGATCTGAGGATCAGAGTGGAGCTCCTCCAGCCAAAGGCCACATGGCTCCAAATGGGAGAACTGGGATTTGAACTTGGTCTTGGATTCTGAAGACAATGTCACTTTTCAGCTCATTCAGTTCTACTCTCCTACCTGCAAAATATCCTAGAGTGTTGCTAAAGGATCCATTGTTGAAAACAAATAAGCATTGTGGTGGGCAGAGGGTTAAAAACCAGTCACTTTCCCAGGAGAAAGGCTAAGAAGTGCTGTTGAGACTGAGGATCCAAGAATCTGCCCTTGAGTCTTGTGAAATTAGTCTAGGACATGGACATGTCTGTGTTCTATCAGTAACAGCCCTGTGGCTGGGAATGAGCATGCTAGGGACAACACCTCTCAAGTCTCAATGGAACATTGTGTTACTTCCAATTAACAAGGACCACAAGTCAACTACTCTGTTCAGATGGACCAGCAAACCTGCATTTCCCAGTGTTCTTTGCAGCTGAAAGTCACCCAGTTAGATACAGAATAATCACAATGCACAACATGAACACAGTAAAGCATGTCCTGAAGCACCTCCCGGTTTGGGTGGCCTCCTTGAGTGCTGGAAGGTCTGGATGATATATCCTGAAGGCAACCATAGCACCCTTCCACGTCAGTATCAGCTCCCTCTCCTTGAGGCAGATTCAGAGGCTTGGGAATTCTAGAGAGTGGCCTGAGATCACTAAGCTGGTGGGACAGTTCTGGATTTTAATCTCAAGCTGTCACCCAGAGAACACTGAAAAGTGAGTGTCTGCCTTCATAAAAGATTCAAGGAAGAAAAAAAGGGAGGCATCTAACACTCGTGGACTGTCCATGGGAGTGTCCTATTGGTGACAGTATGGTAGCCTCTGGGTCCTTAAACAACCTACTCATTACCAGCTATCATCTTTAGTTTATAGTTTGAGGAAACCAAGGTTCAGATGAGTAGTTGGTGGCAGGAAGTGCAGCTAGGAGAGCCAGGCTTGGAACTTGTCCATTTACTTCCAGGTCCACGGTGGGCAGACCACTGACTCAGAGAGCAGAACTTTTTAGTGGCTGCCTTGCTGCCATCTATACTTTAGGGGATTCTTTTGTTCTCATTCCAATTCTTTGAATTAAAGATCATGTTTCCTCTATCACAGATGTGAGGACAGGTCCTCCTCCTGGCTGACGACTGCATTGAGATCCTAATCGATAGCTAAAGAAGAAAAATGGAAAGCAACCGACGGCCATCAAGGGATGGAGTCTTAGCCCAGTGCAGATAACTGGTTGATGGAAACTGCTCCTATCACTCAGCATCCGGAGCCCAGCTCAGGAATTAGAGCAGATGCATTTCTTAGCCGGCTTTAGCTAAGGAGGCTTAAAATATCTACAGTATAGGACTTACCTGTCTCCTGAGCAGGACGAGTGACTTCAAAGAACTTTAACAGCCTGAAAGATTTACTGCTAGGTCTGTGCCTTGGGATTTATATGAGTTCTTAGTGAAAGAAACAAGGGGTGGGGAGAGGCTTGATAACTTTGCTTTAAATCCTTTGCAAAAAAGGGTGGGGGAAAGCAGTAATAATCCTACCCAAAACTCTGGGCAGTGAAAGGGGATCAGCTCCATTAGAGAAAAATGCCTGTGATAAGCTGAATAGAATCCATGAAGGGACTGACAATGCTGTGATTCAGCAAGGGCTGGGAAAGCTTTCCCAACTGTAATGACCACATTGAAGGAGCCACACGGGAGCTAAAAGGTGGTGACTCTCCTTTCCTGTCACAAAGGTCTGTGGGCTCAGCATCACCTGTCACACAGTCATCGGGAACCTTCTGAAGCAGCTGGGGCTGCTTTGGGCTGGACAGGGCTGGCAGGAGCCTGGAGCAGGAGCACCATACCAGCTACCTATGTGAAGAGAACCCTAAGCTCAGGAGACTTTTATAGATTCAAATGGATGGAAAAAATGAAGAATATTTTGTCGACATGTAAAAATGGTGTGAATGAATTTCAGTATTCTTTGGTAAATTTCTATTGGAATATTGTCATGGTCATTCATTGATGCCATCCCTCATAGCAGCCCAGAGCTGATTTAGCTGTGACAGAGATGGTGACCTTCAACAACCTAAAATATTTGCAATCTGGTCCTTTATAGAAAAAGTAACAATCCCTGGCTTAGAGGAAACCACATAGCCAAGTTCATTGTATTTCTAGAATCTGAGCTCAAGATTCATTGAACTTGCATAGGTACAGGAATTGCCTGCTAACCTGCCACTCTTGCTTCCCTGAATCAGTTTCCCTTATGTCAGCCACAGGGATCTATTTTTAAATCAGTTTGTTGAGGCAGAGTTGATATATTATTAAATTCACCCATTTTAAGTGTGAAGTCCAACAGTTTTTAGTAAGTATACCAAGTCATGCAACCTCCACCAAATTCTACTATTAGACCATTTGTGTCACCCCAGTAAGAGTCCACACATTCAGTTTCTCCACAGCTTCTGCCAAGCAGTCCCTGGAGACCACTCATCTACTTTTAATCTTTATAGATTTTCTGGATGTTTGAAGTAAAAGAGATTGTGCAATATGAAGTCGAGGAAATTGCTTTAAAGCATAACCTGACTTCAAATCTATCCATGGCTGTCCACAGCACCTAGGATAAACTCCCAATTCTTTGGCCCATGAGGACTGACACAGGTGCTGTCTTCCAAAGTCTTCAGCCACATTTCAAGATGCCATTTTCCTTGTGCACATTCTTCTAGTGACAGGCTTTCACTGACAGCCCCAAGGCCTTTCCATGACTTTTCCTTCTTGTTGGAATATTCTTCAGTGTTTCACATGACTGATTCCTTCCTACCCTTCAGTTATCAGTATAAATGTTACCTCCTACAGGATATTTTACCAAAGGATGTTCTTATAATGATTGCACATGATCATAACTCTATTGTGTTTGTTAATTGTCTTCCTTAATTATGATCTGTTTTCCTGCCAAAAATAAGAGATCAATGAGATCAGTGCTCTCATTTGCCATATCCATTCACCATCATATCCCAGGATTTAATGCAATGCCTGACATTTTGAATGAATGGGTGAATCAATCAGTCATTATTCAACCAGGCTTTAGATAGCATTTCCTAATGCTTTCTCCTCTTGAATTCATTCTCTGTACCAGTGACATTCAATAGAAATACTGTGCAAACTCCATTTGTGTCACCCCAGTAAGGGTCTGCAAATTCACACTTACTCCACAGCTCCTGCCAAGCAGTCTCTGGAGACAATTGACCTAATTTAGTCTTTACATATTTTCATTTTCTGGATATTTGAAATAAAAGGAATCATGAGTCACAGAAAACAAAATTGGACTTGTCCAAGAAATCAGAAAAGGGTGGGAGCTGAGGATATAGTGTATGATCCTCACAGGGACCATGGAGTCCAGGCAGGGGGGAAAAGGAAGGAAGAGCCAGAGAAGGTGCTCAGATTTAGGAGCTTGAACTAGAATCCCAGTGATATTAACAGATTGTTTCTAGATAATCAGTGCTTTCATTTGCCATATACATTCACCATCATGTCCCAGGATCTAATGCAATGCCTGACATTTTGAATGAGTGGGATCTTTTAAATTGTTTAAATCGTCCAATAGCCATATTTAAAAGTAAAAAAGAAAAGCAGCTGAAATTAACTTTAAGAATATATTTTATTTAATATAAGAGATCAAAAATATTATCATTTCAATATGTAACCAAATTCATCATTTCAATATGTAAACAAAATCATCAATATCAATAGTTTCTTTTTTATTTGTACTATCTTCAAAAGATGACATGCATTTTGCACAGACAAAATATCTCAGTAGGAGTAGCCACATTTCAAATGCTCAATAGCTTCATAAGGCCAATGGCTGACATATTGGATGACACCATTGTACATGGTCAGTGATTTTCCTGTGTAAAACTAACTGCACAAGCAGGCCAAGTTCCCTGCCTTCCAGGCATGTGTCTTTCAGTTTAGGGCAGTTATGATTTTCCTCAAAGTCACTTTTCTCATATGTAAAACAGAAACCATGATTGTAGCTCCTTGATAGGTTTGTCATGAGGATATAGTAGTCATGAAAAGCTGGGTTATGATAAACATTTGATAATCACAGCCCATTACCTGTCAAAAATGTCTGTATTTCTGAACTTTGTTGTTTTCTGTGAAATTTACCTATTGTTCTAGCGATAGTATTTCTGGAACAGGAAGTAGAAACAAAAGCCATAGTCCTGGTCCTGCTTCTGGGGCTCTGTAGCTGTGTGGCCTTGAATAAGCTGTTAAATTTCTCTGAATCTCATTTTCCTGATACTTGAAAATGCAAATAGTGGTTCCTCAAAGTAATCAAACTCTCTTGGAACATTAAAATCACTTACAAATGTAAAGTATTATCATTGTAGCAAACTCTAGAGACAATCTATTGGTTTCACTGGGGCTCTAGTCCAAGCTCCTAAATCTGAACACCTTCTCTGGCCCTTTCTTCCCTTCTTCCTCATCCTGGACTCCATGGTCCCTGTGAGAATCACACACTATATCCTTAGCTCCCACCTCTTTCTGATTCCTTGGACAAGTCCATATTTTGTTTTCTGTGACTCTAAAACCAAAAAGATCTAAAATGCAGGGCAATTTGATCCTGTTATTTGGTAGTGCAATGTAATGAATATTATCAATGGATATTTTGGATATTTTTTTACTTGCACTGTCTTCAAAAGCTGGAATTCATTTTGCATAGACAAAACATTCTCAGTAGGAGTAGCCACATTACAAATGCTCAATAGCTACACAAGGCTTGCATTTTCAAGTATCAGGAAAATGAGACTCAGAGAAGTTAAACAGCTTATTCAAAGCCACACAGCTCAAATTGCACTGAAAACTACCACCTGAACTGACATTATGCTATTTATTATCTATTGATCCTACTTAGTGTGAGCAGTCATAGGTTTTGCTGCAGAAATATTATATTTTGATCGTGAGGAGCAAACCCAAAGTGTAATAGGTCTACCATGCAGGCTATGCATGCAAACAGCTTTCTACAATCTGAAAAATTCTGAATTCAGAAATCTCACTGGCTTGAGGGATTCAGAAAAGACCCTGCTGTTCTTCCTGCCCAGTTTTGCATTTCTGCCCACTCTTACTGGGGCCCGAGCTGCTGATCTGGGCTGAAAAAAGACACAGTATTGTATAAACTGAGCTCTCCTTAGAATCTGGAGTCTAATGCCCAGAGAGCCCTTGGTGCTACTGTGAACACTATTTCTGGGGTCCACTCACCCAGGCATCACCATGAATCTCAATCTCTGTGTTTGATTGATGCTCTGGCATCTCCTGTGGTGCTGAGCTGGAGGGACTACTCCTCTTAGGCCAATTCCTGTTTTTTGCCCTTGAGCATTTCTTTCCTATGCAAACAAATCCACCCAAAGCCCACTTTCCCAACTAGCTTCTTTATTGGGGTCTTATCCTCAGGGCCACTAGTTTCCTACCCCAATCACCTTAGGGCCAGCACCAGAAAAATAAGCACAGCTCTCGCACTACAGAGATTATTCAAAGGAAATTCTAAGCCTGTTTTCCATGCCTTCCCTCTTCCTTCCCAAGAAAACCCTGGTAAAAGCTCTTGACAAATTTCTCCTGTTCCCTCTGCCTCTTGACTGGCCCTGGTGTGTCTCCTGTGATCTCTTGTGGGTCTTCCCTGCCCTTTTCCCAGGGAACTGTGAGTGCCTTTCTTTCTTCATGACAGTGGTTTCTGTGTCTGCACGTCCTGCCATACCTCATTAACACTGAGCCCAGAGCCCTTGAAACAACCTACCCACTATCCTGTCTCCAAGACCTCCTCTGCCCAATGTACTCCCCACTAATGACCTGCCTGAGAAAACACAATTTGGATGGTTTCCCAGAGCTTCATCCAATGCACGCCCTCTGTCTGCAGCAGGACCATCTCTGCTGCATTCTTTCCTGTTCCTAAGGATGAGATAACTAGGCTCCTAACTCTTTTTCTTAATATTTATTTTTTTAGTTTTAGGTGAACACAATATCTTCAGTTTATATTGATGTGGTTCTGAGGATCGAACCTAGTGGCTCATGCATGTTAAGTGAGCACTCTACCGCTGAGCCACAACCTCAGGACCCCTTGTCTCCATGATTTCTTCACAATTTCCCTTGCTACAAGCTCATTCTCATTGGCTTATGTATAAACTGTCATTTTCTCCATTAAAGCAAAAACTAGATCTGCTTGTCCTTATATCCCTATGGCTCCTTCTCCATTTCTCTCTCTTCCATTGTACTGAAACTTCTCAGTGGTCTCTTTGAAGTGCACCAATTCCTCTCCTTCTCTTCTCTCTCAAGCTCAGTGCAATTGGTTATATCACCAACACCACCAGAACTGCTCTTGTCATGGTCCCCAGGGCTTCCATGTGGCTAACCTCTCCCTCACACAACATCTCAGCAGTCCTTGGTGCCTTGAGCCAGTCACACCCTCCTTGGGACACTCTGAGCTTGGCTCCCCCAACACTCCCCTCTCCAGATTTTCTTCCTGTTCTTTGGCTGCTCTTGCTCAGACTTCTTTGCTGGTTCCTTATCAAGCCCAAGATCTCTTGACCTTGTAGGGCTCAGTCCTTGTATATCTTTTTTCTCTCAATGCTGATTCACTGGGTGATCTCATCATCTCTCATGGCTTTAGATGTTGTCTTAAAGAGTATGAATGGACAGATATAGACACAGGGACGGGGACAGGTATATCTTTGGCTCTGAATAGCATCCTTAACTGCATACCCACTTGCCTACTAGACATTTCCACCAACTGTCTCATATGCATTTAAAATTCGACAAGTACAAAACCGGGTTCATGCTCTTATTGCAGAAACTGTTCCATACCCAATCTACCCTATCTCAATTAATGATACCTTCACCACCCAGGAACTCAAATGAAAGACAATTCACCATTATCCTAGATTTTTCTTTTCTCACACTTCACATCCATGTCAATCACAAATTCTGCCACCTCTGCTCTTGAAATGCACCCAGATTCCAAACATTCCTCACGACTTCCTCTATTATCCTTCTGGGGAAAGCCACTTCTGGTTCTTATTTGGATCTTTGCTAATATGATACTGCTCCTGAAAAATCTCCCTATCTGCTCTTTTACCTTTTACCATTACATATTTAGCAGCCAGAGAAACCATTTTTAATATAAATAAATTGTTGTTGCTTCTCTACTCAAAGTCCTATGGTGTTTTGCTTACCTTTGTTCATGTAGAATTTTAAAGTGGGCTGATGTGCCAGAAGCTAGTAATACCCTAACTTCATATAACTTCTATTAGCCTTAGAATTCACCTGCAGTTGTAGCCATCTGTTCCAGCATGCTGACAGCTCTCCACCTTCATTGGCCATGTCTCTTTGCTTCTTGACCTAAGGGCATTATCATCTTAGAGCTTGCCCAGCTGCTGCAAAAGGAACCCTGCCTGTGTAGGGAATTTGACATCCCAGGGGCAATCCTCAGCCAATCAAGAGCAGAAGCCTGTGTCTAGTTGGGTTATTCTTTGGTGCATTTTACATGGGTTCTCACAGGGAAGGGAAAAGCCCAAACAAAGCATCCTAAGGATGGTGCTGGTGTTGGGAGGCAAAGGTCAGAGGAAGCATGAAGTTTCAGACCATTGATATAGGAAGAGATTTCCTCCCTGCTACGAGATCTCCTATTCTTAAGGAAAGAAAGTTCCAAGAACTCTAATGCACCTTGAAGCCCCTATCTTCCTAGACCATTCTCTTTCACCTTTTCTTCCCTCTAAGCATATTAGCCTCCTTACAGTCCCAGGGATTCCCCCTGCTTCCCTGGGGTGTAACTACCATTGAATTATCCTGCCCACCCCCAATGGATGCCATGACAACTAGAATGTCAAATAGCAGCTTTCCTTTAAACAGAACCGACTTTGTCCCACACCCCTAGGGCTCCCCTCCCTTCCCAGTGTCTGACAGGCCTCTCTTCCTTTTTCACAGTGGCTTTGCAAAATCACACTTAAATATTTCATTCAGTACCCATTTCCTCTAATAAGCCTTCTCTGCTACCTCTCCTATGAGCTAGGAATTCTCTTTGTGTTTCCATAGTACTCTTGATTGTCTCCACCATCACACATCTCAGAGAATGGAAATGATCACAGGCCAATATATTTCTACTATTAAATTGTGAAAATGGGCACCTCCCAAGGTTGGCCCATGGTAGCCATTCAATCAACATTTCTTCAGTAAATAACCAATGTTTCTTGAACTGAAATGAATTGTTTTGGTAGGAAAAAGCAAGGATTACAATCAACATCCAATTGTTCAAGGAGATAGAGTTGAAAAAGTTGCCTCTGAAGGTATTATATTCCCTATGGGTCCCATTCATAATAGAGAAATGTATGGATGCATTTGAAGTGTACATCACTAATGGGGAACTAGCTTTTGCCAACAGTTTGCAATTAAATTTATACCACATATATATTTGTAACTCCCATGGCACTCAGGAGAACTTTCTGGTTTCCTGATGCCTATACTTTGCGTAGGGCTGGGGGAGTAATGCCTACACTTTGTTACATCTTGCCACCATTTACTACTAACAAGAAACGATATGAGATCAATGGTGACATCCTTGTGGTGAGCAAAGCTATAGGTTTAACACATTTCCTCACACTCTCAGGAAGACTACATTTCCTAGCACTCCTTGTGGGATTGTCATGGAATGAGTTTGGCCAATGAGAATATGAGTAGAAATGAGAGTCACTGTGATTCCAAGGCAGAAATTGGTATGGCTTTTCCATATTCCTCCATCTCTGTGCCTAGAAGTGAAGGACTCCAACATGTCAAATCCCATGGAAATAGCCTACATCTTTGTATCACTCTTTCACACTGAGACAACCTACACTGGTTTGTGATTTGATCAAGAAATAAATCTTTGTTGTTTTAGGTCACTGATATTTACAGGTTTTTCTATTGCAGCAACCAGAGTTGCTTATTATAAATAATACAATCTCACAAAGCTGTTTTGAAGTAAATAACATTCCTCTACATAACTGTTGACATCTCTATTCATTAATAACTGGTGCAGTGTTTATTTTTAGATAGAACATAAAAAAATCAGGTAAGAATCGTTTGCATAATATATATATATATATTTATATGGAAATCAACTTATTAAAGTTGTTCAAATATTGGACAGAGCCAGAATATAAATTACACATACAGTTTAAAAAATACAGGAAATCATATTATAAAGAGCACTAAAGGCCACTTGTGGAATAGTTCTGTTCCCGTGTAAGCCAAAACGTGAAGAGAGCCTATTTGTAGCACGGAGGAGACAAGCCCAGGGAGCAAGTCACCAGAATTCTATGCCAGAAGAAGGGGGTAAAAGAAGATATGACCCAAATCAAATACAATGGGTTTGCATCATTGGAAACCTCAATTATTTTTTGATGACTGATGTTTTTGATCCCTGCTACATAGAAAAAGGAGGGGGGAAATAATCCTATCCCATCTGAAGCAAAGTAGAGATCATTTTTTTTTCCTTTAAGCCTAGGAAGGGTCAACAAACGTGATGTGGTCCATCTGTCTTTCTTAGGGATTTTCCAGAATAAGGCAGAGCCTACTTTACCTCTCTATTAGCAAATGCCTGAGGCTAGACAGAAAGGCTGCCCCAAATTTTGGAACTTGGCCCACAGCTGGGTTTCCAATCCTCAGGGAAACACTGGAGAGTAAAGCTGATTCTCTCTCCCTCGGAAATGTATTCAGAGTGGTAAAGAAGGGCGCCATTGGCAGATCTGGTTGGCTTCCATGCAGAACCTTGATCCTTTCATTTTGAGAAAGAGAGAGTCACAACTATTCTGAGCTTTTGGCCTCCAGAGAATGTTTTTAAAGACTAGCCTGTTTCTACAGGAATCCAAAGCCCTGAAATAAAGGTGTAGTTTAGAGACAAAAGACCAGCAGTTGAGTCAGCAGAGACTTAGAGACATTTGAACTCCCTCTATTAAAAACAATGACAGAAGATCCTTGGGGACAAAGACAAAGGGTGCTTGTGGGATTAGCTGCAGCCACCAAACCCCAAGAGCTAATGGATCCCAGCATGAACCAGGTGAATAATTTATGTGGCCTTAGTTTCTGCCATTGACAGCTGGATTGTGAAACCAAAGGACTGAATAGTCCCAGCATCCCTGCTCTCCCCAGGGAGTCTGTGGGTCTGTGATCATTTTACTGCAAAGCTGACCAGACAGAGGAAGGCAAGGCCTCATGGGGGGACCAGGGCCTGATTTGGGAACATTTATACGACACAGGAGACTTGGAATGCAGGTGAGGGCAGAATTTGAGTGGGAGAACCATGGGACTTGGTTACAATCTCTGCTCTTCCTCCTATAATATTTGAATTTCGGCAAGGTCATTTGTTTCCCTCCCATTGTCAGTTTCCTCATCTCTGAGACTGAGACAGGAATGTCTCCCTAGTGGGATTGGGATGAGGATGGCATGGTCCATAGAGAACAATTGTGTTTTCTGATATTCATGAAGAGAACTTAGGTTAAGCCTCTCTCTCCTTCCTTGACCTCAGTCTTATGGGCAGAGAAAGAGAAGGGAACACTGAAGTTAAATAAAACATGCTCTCATTTTTCATTACTCTTAGGCTTCAAATTTTTCTTTTTGACAAGTAAAAGAGCAATTATAAATACATTCCTAAACATTAGGCCAGGGTTTTGATGGATTGTTATCCATTCTAAGATTATTCTCATGAAGTCACCATTTTGACTGTTAAGATCTAGTAATTCTTTTTTTTCCTGAAACTTATTTTAATCCCAGAACAGTGCTATTGGGAAGAACAAGCCTTGGGTGCAATTATAATTTTTCAATTACTGCCATCCAAGAACTTGACCACCTTTCTCCTTGATTCTCTTAGCAGCATTTGTTTCAGCCTGACTCAGGAGAGCCAAACCCCTTCCAAGGAGTTTAAGAGTAACCAAACATGGTTACTCTTCATCAAAATGCAGAAAGCCCAGATTCTAGCAGATCTATCCCAAGTACAACCCAAGTAGAAACCAACTACAGAGATCTTTATGAGAGTCAATAAAGTCCTGGTGATTTCTTAAAGTAATACCCTGGTTACACAAACATGAAATGTCTTAACTTGAATCCCATTTGCTTCTTGTAGCTTTTGATGAAGGCCCTAGAATACCTGGTTAGGACCTGGTGAACATGGGGGTTCTCTGGGATAAGGTATGAGGAACCAGGCTATGCCCAGGTGAGACCAGATCCCAGTAGAGAGGGACACCTTTGGTAGAACTGGCAATTTGGGGTAATATAGATCCCCAAAGAAATCATATCTCATTGTCTTAAATCAGACCCATAGAAAAATCCATTTTCTTGTCCCATAGAAGGGGGTACAAGCTGAGTTGTGACTCTGGGGCTGAAAAGAGTTCAAGCTGGGCCAAATGGATGAACCAGTTCAAGTTTGTCAGGATGAAGAGGGACAAAGTGGGAATATCCAGATAAGTGGCCAAGGTTTGCTCTTTATATTTTCTCAACTGCACCTAGCAGAAGAAGGCCTTTGGAAGATAGAAGGATTTTGGAAGGAGGAACATTTTCATCTTTGAATACATGGGAACATCGATCATATTTCAGAGATGGGAAGAAGTCTCAGGAAGTATGTCTGGTTTAGGACTTTATTGAGTGGGCCAGGAAATTTTCATTCATTTTCTGGGCTCCACAGTCACACTTCTTTGTCTCCAACATCTGGAATGGGATTCAAAAGACTTGCATTCTAGGTTCACTCTGCTACTCCATCCCTTATTTAATCAGAGACCTGGTGTGATTCCCCACACTCTGAGCCTCTGCTTTCCCATATAAAAAGAGAGGTAGTTCTTCTGGATGGTCAGGTTTCCCCATGCTCTGAGTATTTCAGAATTATGAAATTTTGTCTCCATGCATCTATATAATAAGTCAAAGCCAGTCACAATTTTCCTACAGGGGTGCCGAAGCTGAGGCTGATAAAGTTTGGGAAAAAGTCCCCAGGAAGGATTTGACATGCTTTAACTTTCTTCTGGACATTTCCCAACTTGCTGCTAGGGTGAGTCTGACAGCCCAGGAGTCCTTTCACATTTAATCATTCCTCTTTGACTTTACCTCCTGTAAACCCTCTTTTGAGAGAACAGTGCAGCATCTGGGTCTAGGGGAACGTCAGTGGGATCAAACTTTTCTTCTCTCTTCATCCTGACATTCCTTCTCTTCTGCATTTTGTTGAAGAGTAACCATGTTTGGTTATACAGTGGTACTTATATAAAAAGTAATTGTAACAGGGTCTGATTTTGTCATGTAATGATTGGGATAATATCTCCAGCATCATTTTTCCTGAAAAAAAAAATTCTGGTGCAAAATTATAAGTCATAAGTAACATCAAAGAATTAGGCAAATAATCTACATGTACTGTTAAAAGTAACCTGAATAACAGTTCCACACATGGGTCTGTCACTGTACTAGGGGTTTTTCATATAGACTGATTGCCTTATTTGCAATTGACAAAATAAGACAAATAATAGTTGATGTCAAATACTTTTGAATGTTCTAAAACACAAACTTTCATTCAGGTCAGCTCTATATCCTTCTTATCTCTTTGAATTACTATTACTAGTTCTCAAAACCTTGAAAACTATGCAGATTGCCTATCTTCTAACCTGTTCTAACCTGAGCATCTATGAAGTGCTACCTGCTACCTTGTTTAGAGGGCAATTAGTTCAGTTTTAAATGGTAAAATATCAGTAACAAAAGAATGTTGGGTTAATTTGGATGTGAAGAAAAGATACTCTTTTTAAAAGTTCATTCTGAAATGAGTGAATTTTCAAGAACAAGTAAAGGCAAATTCCTAAGAATTTTCAGAAGGAGTTTCCTAACTCCTCTCCTAAGGAGTTTCGGAAAGCAAAGAAAATCTTTGTAATCCTAGGTGCCTTGAAAAACTATTCATGGAGACCAAAGGGCAGCTACATGCATCTGCTGGAGAAGCACAGGGTTGGGGAATCAGAGGTGTGTCAGCAGCACTGTTGGAAGTGTAGGTGATTTCCAAAGACCTGGACAAATTTCTTCTCTTGCTCCTAAAGACTTTGACCTGCCAGTTCCCATAGACTAAGTGACCCCATTCTCTTCAAATGGATGGGGCCATGACCATAACCTCTCTTGGTAGCATGGTAAAAACCAAGTAGCTCAGCTTCTTGCCTGGCCTCCATCTAGGCAGGGATTTAGAGAGAAGGGAGAAGCTGGCTTCTTCAGATGCCACCTTCTTGTACAGCTTATCTGGAGCTATAAAGTCCAAAACAGAAATCCAAACTCCCATTCAGCCCACTCAGCTGAATCTCATTTTGTTTAACATTTGTAAAGTTAATTTATTTTATTCATTTTGATCTTTGAACCAAGATTGGTTCACGCAATCTTGATGCAAGGTTTGTGCTCTCACTTTCTTCCTAGTTGAACTTTCAACCGTTTCCAAGCTGGGAAGCATTCTTCATGCCACAGAGTTGTCTGTGGCAATTAAATCAGATATTTTCCATTCTTCTTAAACAGTTTTAAGGGACTTCTGACATTCGAGGCCCCCAGATTCCTAACTTTCTCATGGTAGAAACTGTGGCTTTCTAATCTCCGGATTTTGATTGCATAGTTCCTGGCATAGAGTGGTGCTTAATAAATTTTGTCAAATGAATAAACAAATAATCTTTTCTTTATTACACTCTCATTACAGTAGCATAGAATTATAAAAATAGTTTTGGCAAATCATGAGTGGATTCTGTTATGTTAGTTTTCTATAGCTAATTACTCTTTCAACTCAAAGTACAAAGTGCCTGAATCGGATAGACATAGATGTGTAACTGTTGACTAATTAGTTTGTGTTGACCTCTATAGTTTGGGGTTTTCCTGTTTGGGTTTTTGTTGTTGTTGTTGTTGTGGTGGTGGTAGTGGTTTGTTTTTAATGAAAACTAGAGCTTAATAATATCAGTGTCATATCTAATAACTCTGAAGTCTCAGTTCTAAGAATGAATACAGTCATTGAAAAGATTTTTCTCAATTTAGTGTTTCTCTCTTTGTCTCCCAGTTTAAAAAAAAAATCTTTTTGTGCTTGCTTGTGTGCTAGCATTTGATAGTCAAACTCATGCTTTATCTCAAGTGTTTTTTCTCACCCCTGTAGAATCTCATTTTGTTTAACATTTGTAAAGTTAATTTATTTCATTCATTTTGATCTTCCTAAAATTTGACCTCTTTAAAAATTTGTGTGCATGCATGGGTGTGTGATGTGGGGGATTGAACCAAGGACCTCATGAACAGTCATACATGTGCTATCAGTGAATTTAATCCCCAGTTCCAAATTATTTGCTTTCTTGTACTTATTGAATTTACTCTTTTTGTTGTTGTTCTGAAGATTAAGCCTGGGATATCACCTGCTGGGCAAGTGCTTTACACGCTTAGTCTCACCTCTTACTTTTTTATACATCATATTATAACACACAGAGGACAAACAAATAAAATGAGATCATAGTTTTACTTGAGAAGATCATTCCTAGTTTTATGATGTAATTAATTTGTCACTACTTCAAGGGATTTGGCCCAAACCCCTGTGATCCTGGAAAATTGGAAATCCATTGGTGCATATTATAATCTTGGGGCATATTATTAGCCAATTCTTGTGGGTAATTCTTTTGTCCAACAGAAGGATCTTTGTGGAAGCACACTGTTTCTTTCCATAACTTAAATATTCCATATTGGTCCTTAAACTCCTTATTCCTCAATACCAGCTCTGTTGTAATGCTGTCTGTGGGCACAAAACTTGAACAGGTTTGGTTTGCTTTCCTAGAATGTAATTTTTAGGGGACAAAAAGGAATATCAAACCAGAATTATTGAAGAAGATCAATTTTCTTCTTCCTTTTTTGTTTTCTTAGGTGGGAAAAACAGTTTTAAGATTCTTATTATTAATTCATGAAATGCATATTTTTCTGTGTCCACACTGATAGCTAATTAGAAAACTTACTAGATGTTGGTGACATATGGCAATCGTCAAAAACTCAGTTCTTGGACTTAGGAGCCCATGCAGAAGCTAGACTGCCTACCCTTGGTTTGGGAAATGATACAGGTTCCAATTCTCAGTAGGGTACTAAAAGAACATTAAGAAGGTTTCTCTAACTTTAACTTAGAAAAGATAATTTCTGCATACCCTTTCTAACTTTGAGTCCATGGTAAATATTTCCCACTTAGAGCTAAAAAGATTTCACTCTTTTGACCAAGAACTCTATCAAATTCTTGAAAAACATATCTGCTTATAATATATTGATGTTAACAGATTCTGCAGGAATATTGACATATTAGAAGAATAATTTGTGCATATGTGGAGAATTTGATTCATTCTCCATCTCTTTTTTTCTTTCAATAACTCAAATACATAAAGACCAGCAGAGTTACTTGTTAGATGGTAGGCAGCACAGTCAGTTCTGGCAAAAGATTCCAGAAGGATGAGAATGAAGAGCTAAACCCTTAGGAAGGAGCATAAAGTTTCCTAGGTTTTGGCCCCAGTGGCATTACTGAAGCCATGTTGAAGAGAGTGGAAGAAGGGATGAAATGGTCCATACCCTTTGCCTCCCAGAATACCATGAAGCCCAATGGAAAGCCTCAGGGGAGGGCTTCATGTCTTATGCATGTGATCATTCTTGTGTTCTTCCTGCCTCAATTTCAAGGTCAATACCCATCCATTCATGGGACATTCCATGTACAACTCCCTTCTACCATTCACATTGTCTGCCTTTATTCAGGCTTTGGTTTTAAGAGCTTAAAGTCAGGAGCCAAGCTTTAAGCACTACTATATTTTTAGCCTTTTGTACATGACCCATTGGCATGTGGGTTGAAAGGAACCAACCTCTAAGCAATTTCTTTCCAACTCAGGGCAGGGTACCTTGATGAGGTCTTCATGAAACCATCAACCAAATGTCTGCCATAGCAACTATGGCTCCTGTCAAGGAGGAGAACATTGGTAGCAGTTGCATGTAGACATTGGTTTAGGTCATTTCCATTATCTTGGTGGTCACCATGGCAACTACCCACACATCCAGTGCTTAGATGGGTGAGCAGAGTAAGACAATAGATACTATGGATGGTCCTTTAGCTAGTGTAGCCCATGCCTAACAGAAGCCTTTTCTATCAGTCTTTGAGAGAGTTGCAACATCTCTGTAGAGGCCACAGGTGATTTGTGCTAAATATTAATGCTTTTACAATAGTGCTCTTCAGGCCATACACTTACCCTCAGTGAGTCACGGCTATGTGCAGTTCTAGTATTTTCACTGAAAAATTCTGTAGGAGTAAAATTGGATGGTTCTGGGGATTTTGCCTACTTACTTAATAATAGATCAAGCTTGTTTGTATAATTTTTTTCTGGATCCCAAATGCAATGTATTGAGTAAGCATATTTTGCAATAAAAGCAGATAGCCTCTTCCCCTGGATAAACTATGGCAATTGCTTCCCATATGACACAGAGTACTGGTGTCTTGGCATGATTTCTGGGTCCTAATGAGAGAGAGGAGAGAAGAGTCCAGGGTAGGAAGAGAGTCAGCAGTTAGGGCTTTGAGTCCTAGTTCTCCATGGGACAACAGAATGACCCCAGCCATGTCATTATACCTGAGCTTAAGATTTCTAATTTTTTTTTTTTTAAATATTTATTTATTTATTTATTTTAGTTTTAGGCGGACACAACATCTTTGTTTGTATGTGGTGCTGAGGATCGAACCCGGGCCGCACGCACGCCAGGCGAGCGCTCTACCACTTGAGCCACATCCCCAGCCCCAAGATTTCTAATTTTTAAAAAGAATCCTTTAGAAAATATAATTATTGCATCCACTCTTGATTGTAATTTCTGCTTTGTATATGGAGAAGAATGTGAATTGGAACCTTATTTTGAAGATACTGAACTTAGCTCCTGCCTGGAGGGGAACTTCACTTCTCGCAAATTTCATTATCTTTGCCTACATAATTTTGGAAATACTTTAGTTTGTGTGCTTGTGTCTGTCGGGTGTGTATGTGCTGTGTGTGTGTGTGTGTATGTGTGTGTGGTGTGATTTCTCCCCTCTGATTCATAACACATGTGAAATTCTAAACTTGGGGTGACCAACACCTTTTTACAGATGAGGAAAGAGGCAGACCAAAGGAGGTCCCTTTGAGAGCTTTGAAATGATTTTGTGAACTTTCTCTTAACATAATCATTTCTAAAATTCTTGGCTTGGGAGATTGGATGACTATCTTTCTTTGTGTCTGCTCAGTAGGAAGCTTCTTGGCATGCCATGTGTTTTCGTGGAGAAAATTATTTTCTTGCTTTAGAAAACTGTTAATTACCAGAGTATTTCACACTAACAGGCAGTGATCCTTAAAAAAGGTAAATTCTATTCTCTGCTTACCAAAATAAAACCCAAATCAGCCAACCAAACCAACAAACAGCTAGGCTTATCAATAATTTTTCCCAGTACTGGTCCAGTCATGATTAAAAGGAAGAACAGCAGATAAATGTGTGTCCTAGAAGAGATTAGTGGTACCAATTTATATAGTGTCAAGTCATGCAAACCATGCTGAAAGGAAGCAGCTTCGTTGTGGAGACGTGGGGAGGAAGAAGTTCCTGAGAAGCCCCTGCTCGCGGGGGGGCCACCACACAGAGCATGCACTTGATGAAGCCATTGGTGTCCCCGCTGGTAAGCGCTGGATGTGAGAGTAAGTGAACTATACGGAGTCTGTCTACATTACAAGGAGGAGTCAGCCAGTGACCCCTTTTAAGAGGGCTTGTTGGAAGGGGTCCATATTGAATCGGAAATCCCGTCCCCTGTGGACAACAGAGGCATAGAGCCATTGGGCGTGAAGGGGTCCGTGTCGGTGTCCGTCTCACCCTCCGCGAGGTACCACTTCTCCCTCATCCAGATCTACCCCGCACTGGGGCCAAACATATAATCATCTCTGTCCTGGGAGATGCTGAAGCCACTAGGGGACCGCTCCAGATCTTCATGATTGACAGACATCAGGGACAGAGGTGTATTGCTGTCCCGCATGATGCCTCTGCCAGGGCAAGATGTGGTTCGAGTAGGGGCCGTGCAGTTCAGCCTGGGAGTGGTAACTCACTTGGGAGTCGAGAAGAGTCAAGATCAGCAGGACGGTGGGCCTCTCTGCATATGTGGATGGCGAGGAAGGCAGAGTGGCCTGAACCTTTGCAGAACTGGGTCCCCCTCTGGGCGGGTTCACTGGGTCATGTGCAAAAATCCCCATAGGGGCCGACTTTATTGATGGGCACCTGGTGGAAGCTGTTGGGGGGATCAGGGGCACCTGTCTCAGAATAGTTGCAGATGATGGTTTTCAAATCAGAATACCTGTTGTCCTCTTTCTTCTCCCCTTCAGCTGGCGAGGAGGTCCCCTTTGTTGGGTAATACCTGGTGATGTGCACCTGCAGCCATTCCATATGCTGCATATGCATGTTCACAAGGAAATACAGCTTCTTCCCCATGTCATGAACCTGGAAAATACAAGGGACTGGGCATGAGTGCTACCTCTGGGGTGGGCATCATGGTTATTGGTTGGGGGGGGGCGTACCATGTATTAAGTTTCCAGAAGGAAAGAGAATTCATGCATTTCTTAATAATAACAGAAACTAATCATTTATTTTGTGCCTCCTAGCAAGCTCTGCATTAGTGTTAATCTGGAAATAGCCTAGGCAGGGCTTTTCTGGGAGGCAAAGGCTGGAAGCAGAGAGATGATTTGAAGAAAGTGTTAAAGGCCTTCATGGTCCCCCAGTGGAAGAGGTGGCCTTGCTGTTTGTTACTACTCCAAGCAAGGAGTAGGAGTTCATGATTTGCAAACATTGTTCACCCAGAAGCCTGTGGATTCTTGTAGTATGTTTCACCACAGGCTGATGTGAACCCTGGAGGTGCAGGGGCAGTGTTAGCAGGACTTTTTGGAGCTGGAGACCCACCCAGAGCCTTGGGGGTACAGTGGAAGCCACCTCTGCTTTTGTCTGCCTAAATGGGAAGTGCATTTGAATTTTGGGGAGGGTATATACACAAGCCTGGTGCACATGTATGTGATGTTCTCAATTCTCTGAGGGATGCTGCAGTTGGCATGTGAACAATATCGTCTGGGGATATGAAGCACAGTATGAGCCAAGGGTTGAGATGACATCCAAGCCTTCATGACGTCTGACCCACAGAACAGCTGGTGTATGACTCTATTTCACAGACTCTGTGACTCATTTAATTTTACAGGGACACAGAGAGATGAAGTAACTTGTCAAAGGTCATAGACCTGGTAAATGAAAGAATTGAGAATACACATTAAAGTTTTAAAATAAGAAACAATGTGGGGCTGGGGTTGTGGCTCAGTGGTAGAGTGCTTGGGAAGTACATGTGAGACACTGGGTTTAATCCTCAGCACCACATAAAAATAAATAAATAAAATAAAGGTGTTGTGTCCAACTACAACTAAAAAATAAATATTAAAAAAAAAAACAATGTGTGTGTGGTCCTGGGGATGGAACCCATGTACATTCTACCACTGAGCTACATCCCCAGCCCTTTCTTTTTTTTTAAATTTGAGACAGGTTTTCAGTAAGTTGCCAATGCTGGCCTCAAACTTGCAATCCTCCTGCCTCTGCCTCTAGAAGAAACAGCGTTCTTGATGGGCCAAAATACAGAATAATTATTCAAATTTTCTCTCATTTCTTCTGCATAGATCCAATGTGGGTTATGAACAAAATAAAAGGATGGATATGTGTGTAGAGGAAACCGTCAGTGCAAAATTAGGCAAATGATGCTAGAATATGAGCTGTTTGGCTGTGGACATTAAGAGGTATGCTACATGGGTGCTGGGGGTGGGCAGGTCTCTCTTTTCACACCCACAGCCTGCCCTCATCCTGGCTCCTCCACAGCCCAAGCCCTGAGAGGGACTTAGAAGAAAGGAGGGGAGAGGCGGTGAGAGATGGGACATGGCACATCTCTGAGGGACCACCGTGGAGTGCATGGGGTGGCGGTGAGCTATATCCAGGCAGTTCACCAGTGTTAGCTCACTCAATCCTCCCAGCCACTTTATGAGGATTACCATGGGGAAACTGAGGCTTAGAACAATGGATTAGCTTGCATGTGGTCAGCCAGACAACAAAGGCCAACCCAGGGATGAGGCTCCACCTCCTTTTCTGAGTGGTAGTCAGTATTGCTCAAGTATCATGTGTCCCTATGAAAAGTGGCATTTGGAAGTCAGTCCCCATGTTTGCTTTCTGCTGAGGGAAAGACCTACCTCTCTTTGGACTTTGACAAACTTCCCCATCATACTTTGGTCTTCCATTTCCAATGTGGATGTTCTGGCTACATATGGTTTATTCCTAGGAAAAAGCCAATGATTCTTTAAGATCATTATATACGGTTTTGCTTTGCAAGGTCATTCCTGCTAGGGAGGCCATGACCCCTGAAGACCTACATTCTCACTCTCCTGCTTACCAAGTCTCCAGACTCACAAGAAAAGCTGGTGTTTTCCAGGCTTACCCACTGATGGTTTCATGCTTACCTTACTGCAGAAAAACTTGAAGGCACTTTGTGTTGAAGTTACTAAAGCACCTGGTAGTGCTGGTGTTTCATCCCTTGCCTTTCAGCCTCTGACTGGAGAGAGTGATGTGTGTGTGCAAAGGTATTGAGGGATTATCTGACCTCTGAAATTCTATACAGTGGGTCTACATATATTGCATGTGACCCATTTTACTTAGAATTGAAACAAAAACTGCTTCTGGAAAATTTTGCAAAACAAAGGATGCTGGTAGAAATGGGATTAAGATGTGTGGTGCCTTTGCTCTTAGCTTCAATAGTTTTATACTTTATATGGATGAGAGAAGACTCACTATTGATCAGAACTGCTCATGTTATGTCCCTTCTTGTTTTTTCTCTCTCCTAAGCTTTTGCCCTTTAAATCTCTGGACACTCTTTAGCTGAGCAACTGTGAATTAAAGCAGATGTCATAAACCAGTGACCATGTGCTGCATCTGGCCCCCCAGTGTTTTCTTTGTGCTGCCCAGATTTGAAAATACATAAAAAATGGGGAATTGCTAAAAAAAATCTGGATATCAGTCTTTCTTAAAAAAATTGGACTACTTGGCAGCAGAAGGCTGTCATTTTTAGGATCAGCAGCAACAGAATAGAGTGACAGTCACCTCCTATAGACAGGGCATACTTGCTGGTTCCATGGTCCCCTTACTCCATCCCCCAGGCTGTGGCTGAGGAGCAGCTGCCTTTGATCACCACCCTGAGCTCTCCTTATAAAAGGAAGGTGCATGATGTCCCTAAGGGGGACTCCTCACTTGCCTCAAACACATTTGAGAATAAAGAGATGAAAGTCAAGCTGTGGGCCTTCTGCAGGACACTTCCTTGTTCAATCTCTCAAATATTTCAGAGAGAGGACTGCTCTCCAACTGCAGTGTGTCAGGGGCCTGATGTGCAATTGCCTTCTCTGCCTTTGTACTGGGAGAGACACCAGTCAAGGGTGGAAGATGCAGAAAAAGGAACCGGTTTCCTAACAGGAAGTGTTCTTCCTTCCTGCTTCAACAAACTTATGTGTCTCCTCTTGCTTCATAACAAGGTGGTTATTTTTTCTCCCAAAACCATGAAAAGAAGCATCATCTACATGGTCTGGGAAGAGAGGTGGGAAGGACCCAGCTGAAGGACTGGGGGTGGGGATGCTCCACAGGCTTGGTCCACAGGGTCCACCAGTCAGTGCACGCAAGTCTCACCTGGGAGATTGCTGTGATGGGTAGGTCAAAGTTGTCCCTTTCTGAGACTTCTTATGTTTCAGCGTGGATGGAGGTCCAGGGGTGAAAATCGTGTCTATTCTGAAAGACACAAATAATAAATGGGGAGACACTAAATTACACAAAGCTTTGTTTTGGAAGGAAAACAAGTCATTCTATTTCTGCTTAATTCATATGTGGGTTTGGAATATGTAAGAGAAGGGGAAAGAGACAGAGGAGAGAAACAGAAAGAAAGAGAACTTAGCACATCAGTACAATACCATCCTTTTCTGTCTGATGGCATTTAGAGCATTTTCCCATCCCCAGAGAGAGGGAGGGAGGCAGTCAAACCACTGAGACAGGGTGAGGACTGCATCTTGTTATTTGTTACAGGAAATGGCATATGTGTGTGGCAAGCCTGTGTATCTCCCAGCTCTTTTATTCCTCCCCAAATCATTTAATTAGGGAGTTTTTACAGATGAGTCTTAGACTCCATCTTTCAGTGTGTAGATGCCTTTTGATCTTCAGACATCTCTGGCTATGACCAGGATGGGACCAATCCTGGCTCTGCACCCCACTTCTACTTCTGTGAGACACCAGCTTTCTCTGTGAGCTGGGATGAACAAGAGAGAAATGTGTCCCTTCATGCTGCAGAGTTGGGGTGGAAACAAGACCATTAAGACCCTGCATCTGGAAGTACCCATCTCTGTCTCCCCACTGGAAACCCAGTGCATCTCCGTGGACAGGCCATATCTCATACTAAATCAGCTTTCCTGTCTATCTAGCCCCCTACAGTATCAGCATGGCTGGGGAAACACTGGTAGTCATCCAGGTGTTCAAGCTCTGGCCACAACTCCTAGGAGTACACTTTCCTGATGAATATTAAAAACTATGACACTGTCACTGTCTAGCCTGTGCTTATTAAAATTGGCTGATATTTGTGGAGTCGGGTCTGTCTTGGCCATCATGCTCCACTCCTTGGTCTCTCAGAGAGCCACACTTGCATAAAGAACAGAATGTCACACTCAGAACTCGCTCACACATCAGTTTGTTCAACAGGCACTGAGCTCTGACTGCCTGAAATTGTGTGAGGCAAAGTAATCTTCAACTTGATGGCATCATTCACTTCCAACCCCTGCAGGGTGGAGTCTCTGTTAACTCCACAGGAGCCTCGAGTGGGGAGATATTATTTGGACAAGCTCAGAAATGACTCACATTCATCTGAGTTGTCTCAATTTCTCTATAGGTCCCCTACAAGGGAGAGTGTGTGCATGTCATGTGTATTTCTCAGTGTGTATGGGTGTGTGTGTGTGACTGTATGTCTGTGTTTGTGATCATGTCATTCATACACAGTATATCAGTTAAGATCATCACAAGATATAGGCAGATCTTAGATCTTGTGATGATAGCATATGTGATACCCACAGTCCACCAAACTCACTGGGTAATTTGGGTAAATCTTTGGCTCTTTCAGCTTTCATTTCCACATCAGAAATATGGCACCTGTTATGCAATAAACACCTTGAAGATTCTAAGAGACTAGGCACATATGCACAGTATCCAGGTGCTGAATTAAGATGATTGCAATTAATAGTGGGACACTGATGCTATTTGCATATTTTTACTATTATAAATAACACTTAGAATTTTTAATATGGTCAAAAATACATATATAGAATTATCCAGCTGGACTTAATGGGGTTTTGCATTTATTTTTTTGCAGCATGCAAAGCTACACAGGGAGAGCCAGTAGAACATTTGCATCCTCCTCTCCATCAGCCATGATCGGGTGCTGACCTAGGCTGGGCCATGGAAATGATACACAGTATCTTCACAGCCCATTTGGTCTGGTACTTGTTGGCCTTGACATGCACAATACTTGATGAGAGTTTTGTCCTTAAGTTTTCTCCCCTGCGTTTTCCATTACTTTTGAATGCCTTTCACGGTAAGCTCTAAGATTCACCTGACTTTTATTCCTGAGTGGCAGGGAGAATGTAGTCCCACCAGGGGGGACTCTCTTACCTGGTCTGAAGGTACTTTATCCTGGAAAGCATGTTGAGGTGGCCTGCGGAATACTGCTCAATCACATCCTTCAAGACATAAGGCCTCAACGTCTCCTTGAACTTTTTTTTTTTTTTTTTATAGAGACCGAATTGCAGAATTCTACAAGGCAAAGAAGAGGCATTTGTGTATCATGCTCAGGGTGAAGGGAACTGTAACAGGAGGCTAGCAAAGTCAGGGCAGGGGAGAGAGAGCAGAGAAAACCACCTGGGGACACTCTCTGGCCTTTTGTTGCAGTTCTATCCCTTTGAACCACGTGTAATTAGGCCTGCTGGCATCTTTCCTGAAGGATTACCTCACTTTGATCATTTGAACAATGAGACAATAGTAGTAAGGACGAGAGCCAAGATGTATTGAGCATTCATTACATGCCAGATGCTGAGCATCACACTTATGAACAATCTGCTAATACATCAGTTAGGGTGATGACTCAGAGAGCTTCTGCACCTCCCTAGGACTATCTAGCTCATGAGCACAGAGTTGGTCCTGTACACTTAGGAGGCCCATGCTCTTGGTCATTGTGCCAGTGCTTTCTATTTGAGGACAGCTGGTGTATCTTGTACTCAATAGACTCTTTATTTCTTTTGCTTTGGGCACCTAGGTAAAGTTAATTTCTGGTCTCTGGATTTTCTGAGTCTCCTTGTAACATAGAGAACCTAGAACAGTAGATGAAATCTAACCCTCACTCCATCTTCCTGGGAAGTATTAAGGTCAGGCATGATGGGCTGCTGAGGTCCTTGAGAGTCACCTCTTGAGGGTAACTCCTGCTGAGCAGTGTCAGCGTACACTCTAAAAGTCGGTGTCAGGAGGCACAGCCACTCCCATTCCCTCCCAAATCGTGTTTGCACAGATCTTTGACATGGTGTATTGGAAATCCTTTCTGTTTGTCATGACCCATGGCTCCAGCATGTAACCACCATTTATTTCTACCTGTTGATTATAGCATCCCAATTACTTGCCCTCTTTCCCAAATTATTGCCATTTTATAAGCCTGACCTTTTCCTAGTTTCACTTAAGGTGAGAGTCAGAATTCTAAGGCTCACAGGATAAACCTGCCCCCTGCCTGCTTTTGAAAGTAAAGCTATCCTGGAACTCAGCACGACCACTGCTTCTGCACTATGGTGGCAGAGCTGAACACTCGCAACAGAGACCTAGGGACCTCAAAGCCTAAAACACCTACTGTCTGGCAACTTACAGAAGAAGGTTGCCAAACCTTGAACTAAGGCATTGGGGAAAATGCTAAAAATTAGAGGGCAGAGTCCAGAACATGAAGCAATCCTGCAGAGCCCTCCCTCTAGGTCAAAACAGTCTTTAACTAGTTTTCTCTGAATAAGATCCTTCGTCTGGTTATGAATCCACGTGCTGTGTTCTCATCCAGCCATTTCATCTGTCCATGATGGTGCCATGAGAAATGAGACCAAGGCTTTGCTGAAGTCCACAGCTTATTACACCCTTGTGCTTCCCTGATCTATAGGACCAGGAATCTTGCTGAAAATATCATGGCTGGTTCTTGGACAATCAAATGAGTTCCTAGGATTCACCCTTATGAAGAATAGCATGCTTATTGAATTTCTTGAAGAATTCTAAGGCAAACCAGAAATCACCAGAGTAGATTATGGAATCCTCTAACACAGAATCCAAAAGGTCTCCTCTAACACAGAATCCAAAGGTCTCCAATTTATTATCTTTTTACAATGTTAATGAAAATGGGAAGAAGAAAAGCCATTCTGAGTAAAATGCTGATAAAGGAAGAAAACTCCCTATCAGTATGCCTTCTATTCTGACACCCTTTTGAATAAATGCCAGTTAAAGCCATAGAACAGTGTTGCAGTTGGAAGAACTGTCAGGAGGGCAGTGAGGACACGTTTTTAGCAAGGTGAGCAGGAGTCACCAGACAACTGGCCAAGGAGAGCCATTGCTCCTGAGGCAGTGTCCCCCTCAGAGTTTTAATACCCTTGTTTGTTGGCCAGAAGTGACTGGAAGCTTCTTGCCCCTGCCCAAAGCCCATGGGCACTTTACAAGCCATGTTCTGGGGAGCTGAGCTGGGCCAGGGAGGCACAAAGGGGATGGGGGTGATCATTACCTAACAGCTCGGATGGTGGCCTTGAGGGTGGGGAACATGTCTTCAGTGAGGGAGACATTTCTGTAGCCCCTGTCTTCTGCCATGGGATCACCTGTCCCAGCATCTGGGAGGGAGACACAGGTGTCAATGGCAGGCCTCAACACGTGGGGAGGCTCTGAGACCCTCCCTGGAGTAGGCGCTTCCAGGCCTCAGGCTTTGTCTCCACTTTGTGGGGCCGCAATGTGGCCTCCAGCTGCCACAGCACCCACCCTTCCTTGCACCCCCCTTTCTTGACCAGAAGTTTGAGTTATAGGCCCGAGGGCTGGGGAGGGCATGTGAAGTGGGCAAAGTATGTGGTCTTTGAGACAGCAGTGGACACCTGTGTGGGCCTCAGAGTCTGATAGATCTGAAGGGAGATTCTTTCTCTGTCGGTCTGTCCTGGTGACCTTGAGAAGACACTATCTGTGCCATTCACACTTCACAGGTCCCAGAGAGTACCCAGCAATATGGTGAGAGTCAAGGACCCAGTGGCCTCAGACACTGGAGTCACTGCTTTCCTGCTGGCCCTCCCTCTTCATGAGTAGAAGATGCATACAAGGCCATTGTTCCTATGGCTCCTCAACCTAGGGGGTGCTTTTCTGACCCCTCTTCCCCCTCCCTGACCTGGGTACTGAGGCGTCCATCTGCAGATGGCTGTGTAACTGGTCTCTGCCTTCAAGTTGACCTGCACAGCTGTTTGCCCTTCAGGGCCACCTCAGAAACCATGGCAACCTGCCCCCAGCTCCCTGGAGATGGCCAGGAAAGCAACTAACTCGGGAGCCTCCTGTCCTATAAGCCCTGATGCCTGGAGGGACATGAATGAGATGACGGAGAAGGAGGGAAGGGAGAGGCAATTTGGGGACTCAAGAGTTCTTCAAAGGAGAGGAGGGGAGGTGGGGAGGAGGTGGGCTCAGGAGAGCAGAAGTCGGGGAGACAGGCAGAGGACAGGAGGACAGGAGGCTGTTATCTTTGGAGCTCTGCCAGAAAGTGTAGGCTTTCATGTGGAAGGTGGTGCAGAAGCACTCTTTATTGTTTAAGCCAGCAGGCTTTGGCTCTTTAGAAAGACTTTCTTCTATGGCATCTACATTCAGAGGGGTAAATAGCTTTCCTTTAGTATTGCTACCACGAGGATTAGAAAGGTGAACCCAATCCAAGAGACCCAGCTTTTGGCTACAAACTAAGCAAAATTGAACAATTTTCTTCCTTAAGTGCAGGCTCTTGTAACTTCCCATCCCTCCATAAATACTCAGCGTCCTCCTCCAAGGCTGATGGGGAGCGGTGCCCAGTGAAGGACAGGGTGGGGCTCACATGCTGGGCACCAGTGCCCAGCCTCACATCTTGGGTGAGCTCCTCATCTCTCTGGACCCAGCTTCCTCCTATGCTAAAGTGGGGCTCACATAAGATACAGTAAGGGTGGAGACCCCTCCACAGTTTCACTTTCTGTAGTTTCAGCTATCTGCTGTCTACCACTATCTGAAAATGTTACTAGAGTACAATGAAGGATTAAGATATTTTGAGAGAATGCATGCACATTGCATAACTTTTATTTTATCCTATTATTATAAATACGTATTATTTGTTATTGTTGTTCATTTCTTACTGTGTCTAATTTGTACATTCAATTTCATCCTAGCTGTGGGTGTATATGTAAAAAAAAAAAACAAAAAAACAAACAAACCAAAAAAAACACCCAGTGTATGTAAGGCTCTGCACTACCTTGTTTCATGATCCATAGGGATCTTGGATGCATCCCCTGTGGATGAGAGGGGCTACTGGGAGGTGCCTGTCTCATAGTTCATGCTGCAAAGATTTGTTCCTTCTTCATGTCTCTCCCCTCTGTATCAATAACTTTCTGTCTTTCCTTTATACAACATTGTGGTGCAAAATATGACTTACACAGGCAGATCCTTATCAAATGCCCCTTGAATAGAACTAAATAACATAAAGCCATAAAGTGGCACCTTTAACCTGCCATCCACAGACAGAATCTAGGGAGTCCAGGAACTTGGGTGGAAAATGACACCTTTAAGATTCTAGCCTTTAACTAAAATTTAGCATCTCTTTCAATTAACAAATACAGGTAACAAACTACACCAATATCCCCAATGCCTATAACTGCCCACAAAGAAATTATAGATAATTGTATGTCCTATTAATTCAAGGTATTGTTTATGCTCATGGTAGCTTCAAGGTTATCATATTATTCAACCTGCCACTAGGTCTTGTCCTTTAGTTCAACACAATGAAGCATGTATTTGACAGCTCAAATTTTTAAGTATTTAACTCTATTTAATACTTAACAACCAGTTTCTTTTATAACTGCATATTATATTTTATTTATGGATTCAAATAAGTATTCTAAGAAAGAGTCTGTGGGTTCTGCCAGACTGCCACAAAAGTTCTTGGCACAAAAAGTGGTTGATAAGAAATATACAGTTGTGCTGGTAAAAAAATATCAGCTCCTGGTACAAAATAACACCTCCACTTGAGGCCAGGTCAATCCTTCCCACCTGGCTGACATTGGCCTAGCCATGCTGTTCCTGACCCTCAGGATCCTCATCTGTAAAATAAAGGTAGGCATTCCCTGTTCCACTGGGTTGCAATGAGACGATGTTGGTCAAAGTTTTGACAAAGAACTTGGTACATGGTAGGTGCTCTTTAAATATGAATTTCTTGTGGTGCACAACTGTAATCCCAGCAGCTTGGGAGGCTGAGGCAGGAGGATCATGAATTCAAAGCCAGCCTCAGCAAAAGCAAGGTACTAAGCAACTCAGGGGGACCCTGTCTATAAATAAAATACAAAATAATGTTGGGGATATGGCTCAGTGGTCGAGTGCCCCTGAGTTCAATCCCCAATACATCCCTCCCAAAAAATAAATAGATATGAATTTCTTCCCTCTATTTCCCACCCTCTGTGCTGTTGCACTAGTTGGCATGAGAAATAGTGATTTCTGTGTGAATATTTCTGGAGAGTCATATTGCATATTTTCCCACATAAATAGGCTCCAGTCATTGGCTTCTTCTCCACCACTCCACATGGGGCTTAGCACAAAATAGGCTCTCATGAGAGGGTGAATGTGTATGCGGGTCCCATCAGTTCCCTGTGGGCCTGGGACCACTCTGTGTTCTGAGAAGCCAGTGTCACTGCCACAGCTGTGGGTTTCTGCCTTTGCAGCCTAGGGTTGTGTGGAGGGGTTCCTGGGGTTGGGGCTGCAGGGCTCAGGTGGGAATGCCACCCCTGCCAAGAACTCCTGATTCCCTGAGCACCAGGTCCTCATCTGGTACAGGAGCCTGACAACTGCTTCATAGAGGCTTGGGGACTATTACACATGATGTTATCTGTGACACTTCCTGCCTGCAGCCTGGTATAGAGAAGTCACCAAGAAATATTGTACAAATAAGTAAATAAACAGAAGACTATGAGAATAAGCAATGGGCATGTCTTATTTCTTGCTCCCTCTTGGGCTATTCTCTCTCATCCTGCACTGTTCACGGCAGTTTGGTTGAAGGACTCCATGAATAACCAGCCCAGGGTACATTTAGATAAACTGCAATATTCAACCAGCTCCATCTTCCCTGAGCTGAAGTCAAAATTTTTGGAGCTGCCTTCCTGACCAATATTTGGTAAATAGCAAATAGGCAGAGAAGATGTCAATGGTGGATAAGGCATGAAGTGAACTGAACACATAGATAAGGCAAACCTACCCACCAAGGAAGAAGAGGCTTTGGCAGTTACATCTCAGGCCATCTTCCTTCTTGGCCCCTGCCTACCTGTCCTGCTATACCTCAAAGTGGCTCCATCTTTCTATCTGCACCAAGCCCTTTGTCCTTCCCAAAGGGTCCTCCCACACAAACAGGTCCACCTGCCTGCAGTGCCCTTTCTCACCTCCTGAGACAACCTCATTCCTATCTGCAAACCTATGTACAAGTGTCCCCCCCTTGGAAATCAGATACTCCTAATCTGCTGCAAAGTCATGTTGTATTTCTCTCTGTTATATATTAACACACTGTGTGGAGAAACCATTTCCACATCTGCTAGGCAGAGCCTCTGCCTAGTTATTTTGGGCCTAGCACACTCCCCTGCCCAGTACATCTGGATGCTCAGCATGGCACCTCAGATCATGGGCTTTGGGAATAAACATCCTGGTGATCCATGTGACCCAGGACACATAACTTGTGCTCTTTGGTCTCCAGCTTCCTCCCAAGCACAATAAAGACAGTGAGCCCGTGCTTCACACAGCTGATGAAGAGTTAAATGCAGTAATGTTTGTAAAGTACTTTGCCCACTGTCTGGGATGCAGGAAGCATTCAATAAATGCTGGCTATCATCATTATCTTGGCAAATAATCCTCTTCTCACAGAAATAGTGGAAAGCTTACCACATTTGCGAAAATAGTGGATACAATTTCTTGGGCCACAAAAAAAAAAAAAAGGTTTGTGTGGGTTTTTTAAATTTTATTTTATTTTTTTACATGAACTGAGATGAGTTTTGGGGATTTATATATTATTTTTCCAGTGCTTCTTAATGCTAATCTCAAAACACTCAACATTGCACTTTTACCCCTACTGGCAGAAACTAAGTATGGGAGGAGCTTAATTCCAAATAAATTAAGCAAGGGAGCCACTTTATCCTGATTTGAAATTTCAGCATAATTTTGGAACGATATGAGCAGGCCCTCTTGGTTTTATCTGTGTTGGGACCTAATTCTTTGTCAATTAAATGCTTTAGTCCAAACTCAAGAGTCTGAATTGCTTTGGCCATGTTCACTTAATACTGCATTGGTTACAGATGATACTCAGACTGTGTTAAGATCCAGATGTGTAGGGCCAAAGTCAGAAATCTTGGCTCTGAATTGCTAACATCCCTTGTGCCTAAGAGGCTTACAGAATTCTTCTTCCAGCAAAGTGTATGATCAGCTTACTTCTTAATTGTGTTGCCTGAAATCCAAGACCCCACAGGATGATCAGATGCAAGCAAAGTTCACCACTGAAACGTGAGGCCCAATACTGCCCTTCTCTGTACAGATTTCCAGTGCACAATCCAGGACTTGTTCCCAGGGTACTACAGGTCTTGCAAGCAAAGCCCTTCTTGGAGCTGACATCAAATTTCCTTGGAAAGCCTGGCTTCCGTCTTTGTTAGGTACAGGCAGTTTCCAAATATGACCTAGAAAAGCTGCAGGTAGATGGACTGGAGACAGAGGTTGAAATCTAGGTGGCTCTGTCCTGGCAGACACAGCCCTTGTCTTGGGCCCTGGCCTGAGGTCTCACCACCCAGGAAACTCCAGCCACATTCAACTCCACAAAGTTCCCTGGCATTCAGCACTAGGCACATGCTGTGACCTCAGCCAGAGAAAACCTTCAGCCTTTCTTTCATCTAAATGACTCTTATTCTTTTCTAAATCCTTGCCTGAGTACCAGCCTCAAGGCTCAGTTATAAGCATGTCTAAGTGCTCAGGGTAATGAGCAGGATGAGTGAAACATCATGCATCGTGCCTTGGCACACTTTACGCTTCCCCATCCATGGCACTTGGCCATCATCATCAAACCTTTGACTCACAAGGAACCCTTCCCCTAAATCAATGGTTTCTGCCTGGGGTGGCTTCAATCCCTCAGAGAACCTTTGGCAATGCCTAGAGACATATTTGGTTGATCCAACTTGGGGAGCTCAACCGGCTTTTAGTGGACAGATGCCAGAGGTGATGTTAAGCACTCTGAGATGCACAGGACAGACCCCATAACAAAGAATCACTCCTGACTATCAACAGCACTGAGGCCGAGCATCCAAAATAAAAGCTTTGGGGCCCACTGGCTCATCCAATTTGTACGTCCATATAGCACAGTGGCTGGCACAGATGAGCACTGAAAGCATTATAATGATGCTGAAGGAAGGAAGAAAACATTTGATATTCTGATTAATAAAATGCATCCCACCTTAACTGAGCAAGGAGTGCTGAATAGTAGAAATAATTTGGGCTTTGGAGTAAGAGAGATGGGTTCATGTCTGTGCTCTGCAGTTATTATTTCAGATTGGGTAAGTCATAAGCTCTTTCTGATTCAGTTTCTTCATCCAAAAATGAAGCTCATATTAATTTATCCAATGGGAGATGTGTCTGACACCTTGTGAGTGCTAGACTCTGATAGCAACCTGAGTAGATGGTGTAGTTCTTGGCCTCCTGTGAGCTCATGACAAAGTCAGGACAACACAGTCAGCAAACAGATGCGTGCACTGCTAGAGAGCTGGTGAGAAGGCAAAGGGAGAGCCATGAGGGAGAGCCACAGTACCTGATGCAGGTAGGGTGGCCAGGGAAGGCCTCTGGAGTACACAGGAAACCAACTAGAAAGCCAGTCTTCATTGTCCAGATGAAGGTGATGGTGATACTGAAACTGAGACCTGATGGGTAAGAAGGAGCCAGAAAGCAAAGAAGCAGGTAAGAGCTCTCCAGCCAGGACTGAGTGAGGGTTCAAGGCTGTGGGGACCAGGCTCATGCCTTTGAGGGGAGGATATGAGGCCAGGGCATCCCAGGTGAGGGGCAGAGAGGCCCCACCTGGCCATTCCTGTGTGTCACTCAGGTGAGGTCAATTTCCTTGGTAAGTGAAATGGAGGTAGGGTACCTCCTTTCATCAGATCATTTATACATTGACTTGGCAAGTATTTATAGGGTACATCCTGTATCTCAGGCAAAGCATTAGTGCCAAGGAGCTCATGGCCTAGAGAGGAAAAGACAATTATAAATGGATTTATTCATATATACATATATGTGAACATATAATATATATGTATATAACATGTATATATGTTTGTGTGTATTTATGCTTATATGTGTATACATACACACACGTATGCTTTATCAGGGAAGCTCTGAGTCTGACCCAAGTGCATGATGAGTAAGACATCTGAACCAGGTGAGAAGAGGTGGGGGTTTTCCACTGCTTGAATTCTCATGAGGAACAAGTAGGACCACATGTGAAGTGTCAGCATCTATCAAAGCCACAGTGAAGGGAGTTCTTTTTCTTCTGATTAACCTTAGAATCACTGATCCTAAGAAAGAAGCATAAAATGGTCAGAGCCCATCTCCCTGTCATTGTAAGGATTTGGCTGAACTTTAATTCCTCAAGTCCACATAAATCAGAACAGTCAAGGCAGCCCTCATAAAGTGGCAGCTTGAGTCCCCAACAAGAAGCTGGCGCAGCACAAAGACCTGTTAAATCAGAGAACATAGCTCTTTCCCTCAGGTTGACAAACAAGTGTGTGGCTACTTATATAAGAAGGAGGCAATAAGATAAAATCAAAACCTGGTTGGCAACGTACATAGTAATAAGGCAAGGTCACAGTGCCCAATGGGGCAGCCATTGTGAAGCAAATGATGGACAGGGAGGATCCATTGCTTATCTGTGCACATTACTCACCATTTTGCAGTAACCTTACACCCTGCCTTCTTGGGTAAAGAAATTGAGTTCTTTGTTGATGATCTTCTTCCTTCCTCCAGCTCTCATCCCCCTCCAGGTAATGTTCCTGCACTCCACCTGGCACCTTACCGGTCAACTGGTCACCCAGCCAGGCACCTGTTCAGATCCTGGATGAGCGGTACTGATTGGCTTATATAACTGACCCTCTGAACAGGAAAAGCTAGGAAACCCCTAACTCTAACCTTGAGAAATCATGCAATGGATCTTCCCTGGGCACCTGTAGGCAAGTAGAGGACTTTTGAAAGTGGCATGAGCAAGTTGACAGCCAGTTTTCAGAGGACCCTTTCCTATAACTGTAAAAGCCCTCCCACCCCCGGGAAAGCTTCAAAATTCATCTATGTGATCCTTAACTTCACCAGAAGTGCCAAATCCAATCCTCAGTGACATTTTCCATGTATAATAGTCCTCCTTATCTGTGAGCTTATTTTCTGTGGTTTCCGTTACCCGTAGTCAACCATGGCCTAAAATTATTGAATGGAAAATTACAGAAATACACAATTTTCAGGTTTTAAATCATGTACTGTTCTGAGTAATGTGATGAAATCTTACATCTCCTACCCTGTTCTACCTGGTAAGTGGATCATCCCTCTGTCTAGCGTATCCATGGTGCATATGCTACTCACCCAGTTGTTAGTGGCCATCTCAGTTATCAGACTGACTGTTGAAGTATTACATACAGTGTTTGTGTTCAAGAAACCCTTATTTTATTTAATTATATCTCTATATTGCAGGAGGAGTGATCTTGGCAATTTGGACATGCCCATGAGAAGCTGCACAATGCTTCCTCTAAGTGAAAAGGTGAAAAGCAAAGTAGGATTTTTACACAATCAAACACCCCCACACACAGCACATCCATGTAACTTTTATTATAGTGTATTCTATAATAGCTCCATTTTATTATTAGTGATCATTGCTAATCTCTTACTGTATCTAATTCATAAATTGAAATTTGACCTACATATGTAAGTAAAAAAAATATTATACCTAGTGCTTGGTACTATCTGCTGTTACAATTATCTAGTGGGGTCTTGGAATGTGTTCTTTTTTCCATATTTTTTGCTGGTGTGTTATGGTTGTACATATTGGTGGGATTTATTATTACACATTCATACATATACACACAATATAATAACATAATTTGGCCAATATTATTCCCCGGTATTTATCCTTCCCTTCTTTCCTCCTTCCCCCTTGTAACTTTCCTCTGTTCTACTCATCTCCCTTTGGTTTTGATGAGATTCCCTCCTCTTTTCTTTTTCCTCTTGAACTTCCATATATGAAAGAAAACATATGGCCCTTGACCTTCTAAGTTTGGCTTATTTTGCTTAACTTATGTTCCCCAGTGCTATTCATTTTCCTATAAATGTCATAATTTCATTCTTCTTTATGGCTGAATAAGATTTCATTGTGTCTATACACCACATTTTCTTTATCTGTTCATCACTGATGAACACCTAGGTTAGTTCCATAGTTTGACTATTGTGTATTGTCTTGCTATAAATATGGGTGTGCATGTATCACTGTGGTGAGATGACTTTAATTCTTTAAGATGAATAGTGAGGAGTGATATAGCTGGTCATAAAGTGGTTCCCTGAGTAGCCTTTTGAGGATCCTGGATTCTGATTTCCATAATGGTTGTACTAATTTACAGTCCCACCAACAGTGTAAAAGTGTTCCTTTTTCTTCACATCCTCTCCAGAATTTATTATTTTTGTACTATTGATGGCTGCCATTCTGACTAGAGTGAGATGAATTCTCAGAGTAGTTTTGATTTGCATTTTCTGATTGCCAATGTTGTTGAACATTTTTAAAAATATTTTAGCCATTTCCACTTTTTATGAGAAGTATCCATTTAGTTCATTTGCCTATTTATTAATTGAGTTATTTGATTTTTGGCATTAAGTTTTTGGGTTCTTTATACATTCTGAATATTACTCCTCTGTCAGAAGAGTAGCTAACAAAGATTTCATTCCATTCTGTAGGTTCTCTCTTTATATTCCCAATTGTTTCTTTTGCTGTGCAGAAGCTTTTTAATTTGAGGCTATCCCATTTATTACTCAAAGCGTTATTTCCTGAGATTTAGGGGTCCTATTGGGAAAGTCATTGCTTCTGCCTACATGCTGGAGTGTTGACCCTATGTTTTCTTCTAGGAGTTGCATAGTTTCTGGTCCAATTCCTTGATCCATTTTAAGTGGATTTTGTGCAGTGTGAGAGATGAGGGTCTGGTCTTATTCTTCTATATATGGATAATCAGTTTTGGGAATGTGCTCTTTATGTCTATATAGAAAAGACTCCAAAGGCAGTGTGAACTTATGCATGATTGAAGACCTCATTGGTCTGGAGGGAATGAAAATCAAGAATATGCTGGAGGGAGTCTTGAGACC
The DNA here is from genome assembly GCF_001458135.2 of Marmota marmota marmota. NCBI lineage: Eukaryota > Metazoa > Chordata > Mammalia > Rodentia > Sciuridae > Marmota > Marmota marmota. The sequence goes on along the minus strand of NW_025999931.1, from coordinate 950,646 downwards.
TGGATCATATAACCTCTGCTGCTCATGGGCTGTGTGATATAAGATGAGCCTGTCTCCTCGAGGGTTCTCAGTTTGTATAAATCTATCTAGATGAGTACTCTGGTTGTCTTCCTACTCTGCCTCTGTGAGTCATGAGCTGCTGAAGTTTCTCTACAAAATGTCCTCTGACCTTGTCATCAAAATTCATCTAGCCCTCTTGTACAGTTCACCCCTGATGGCCTCTACAGTCCAAGCTAGGTGCAGGCAAGAAACTCTCCATTCACTATACATACACATTCATGGAAAGCCTCACATGTATTTCTGCAGGGAAATTGATGGTTCTGACTGCAATGGTCTCTTCCAAGCAGGATGATATATGGGGAGAGCACCATGCAGATCACTTAAGAGGAAAAGGTTGTCCAATCACAGGTTCCCAAAGGCCAGTGTTCTCAAATGGTTCCCTGCAAGCAGTCCAAGCTCCTGTCACCTCCTCTGCCCAAATTCTGTCAGCTCTAGAAGCACAGCATTGGCTTAAGATACAAGAATATATTTCATGCTTGTATAACTATGTCAAAACAGATTCTACTGTCATACATAGCTAAAAGCAACAGTAAAATACAATTTTTAAAAAAAGTCTACTGTGAGGCCTTGTAAGTGGTTTTCAACAAATAAGAATGTGTGTGTAATTATTTGTATTTATAAATACATAAGCAGTTTGCAGTGGTATTTACAAGATGGCCTTTCTTTACAGTCTGTAGCAGGGTCCACGGTTTCCCTGTCATTAGGGCCTCTTCTGAGAAGGAGAAAAAGGAGGGTTAGAGAGATGCTTAGAACCCAAAAGCACTTGCAGTCTCTGCAGCAGCCTGCAGTGAGGACTGTTTGCTGGGAAGCATCTGCAGGTGTGGGAACCATGAATTATGATCTTGATTCATTTTAGGAAGTACCATGTGTGAGGCCAAGAAGCAAATGAAACTCTGTGTAATGGAAATAACTTCTTAATATTCAGAACTGCCAGACTTTGGATTTTAGTCTTGCCACTCATTCACTGTGTAAACCAGGGGGAATGATTCAACCTCTCTGAACCCCACTCCCCTCATCCACCAGGGAGGATATCAAAGCTTATTTTATACTGGGATTATATGGACCAAAGGAGGCAACACAGAGAGAATTCCTGGCATAAAACCTGGCCCAGAGGATAGTAAGTGGCTGCTGCTGTGATTCCCATTAAGTTTCTCTGATTATGTCTGCATGAAAATGGAGGAGAAATGCCATCATCAGCAAAAGTGACCCCAGAGACTCTATGTTGTGACAAGCATGGCCACACGGGGGCCACCCACCATACCAAAGCATACTGAGAGAACTGGACCCTGTACCCTGACCCAGTGGTGGGGAGAAGGGAATTTATAATCAGAAATTCACCTGGCGGCTGACTCCAGCTGTTCTTTCCTGTAAGGAGAAGAGGGAGAAAAGACAAACAAAGCGTGAATTACATGGAACACGCCCCCCCCCGCCAAAGTTTGCTCCACAGATTCCCTTTGAAGGTGCTGGAGCACAGTGTTGCTCTGGGACAAGATGGAATATGTGGAGGGGAAGCCACGAGGGAGGAAATCCCAGCTGGACCCCAGGCCCCTGCTGCTGTGTGCTGTTAGGTTCTTCTCAGCCACTCCTATATGCCCTTTCTCATCCAGAAAATAGCTGCTGAACACCCTCTCTGCCCCTGTCTGTAGTGGAGCTCAGAGGATTTGTTCAAGAGGAGACAGATCAGGCTGCAACAGCCACACACCCCACTGTCTTTCACCCCCATCATCATTATAATCAACATTGGCATCTTTCATGCCTTTTTGGGCATCTTCCATGCCTCTACTCTGTCATTAGATACTACCATAGGTGCTTTTATAGATCAGCTCATTTCATCCTCATTACAACCCTGTAAGGTAAGTACTAGGATCAGTCATTTTCCTGATGAGGTACAGTGAAGTAAAAAAAAAAAATATTGCTCAAGGTCACAATTAAGAAGCTGCAAGGTCAGGATCCCAAGTTGGGCCATCTGGCTTCAGAGTACATGCTGTCCCAAGGGGCACTGCAGGTGCTGAGCCTTTGCCCAGCCTCAGCATTTTCAAATATTCAATTATTCATTTCACAGGTGGCTGATATATAGAAACAATACATCACAACCAGAACACTCACATCATTTATCCAATGCATTCCATTCTTAATACATAGAAGGTGAAATGTCAAATTGGTCGCCAGAAGTTGAGTTATTAATCTCAGAATCAGACCATAGGTAAATAGAAGGTGATGTCCTCCAAGTTACAGTGAGTCCTAAGGAAACATCCCTGCTCATAGAAGAGAGCACCTCCTCTCAAGCAGATCCAGTGAACATTCATTGAATCCCCAATATTAACCAGCACTAGGGAAACACATATGAATAAGAGATAGCCTCACAAGTGGTTCTTCATGTAGACAGGACAGTTGGTTGACAGAACATTTCTCCCTTTGTGTGTAAGAAAACTTAGCTGATGGGAGAGTATATGACACCTGGGTTCTTTCCACCCTGCACAGGGCCCAAGCCTCATGTCTGTCTTTCCAGTGGAGCTTCATTTATTTTGTTGTCACAGAATTTGGCTGTTGTCAAAACATACTAATTCTGCATTTTAACCTTTGCATATTTCCTGGCTTAAGACTTATCAGCCCTAGTATAAAAGTTATAGATAGCTTTTATTATCCAATGTGATATAAAATTCCTTGATTTAGAGAACTGTAAGGGCTGCTCTGAACTAGTAGAAATAATTATTAATTAGAAATGTGGAGAATAATTGAATCAATATTAGTTTCATAATCTTTCTTTTGTGCTTTCAGCTTTTAAAGGGAGAATATAAAAATATTATAATAGAATTATCCTTGACACTGATAGTAGCAGACTCTTTTTCTTCAAATCTGGTGCTATGATTTACCAATGTGTTCCCCCAAATCTCATGTATGAGACAATAGAAGGAGGTTTAAATGTGAGACAATTGGGTTATAAAAGCCTTAAGCCAAGTAGTAAGTTAATCTCTGAGTGGTAACTGAAAGCAGTTAGGATATGGCTGGAGAAAACGTGTTCCCAGGAGACATGACTTTGAGGCATATATTTTGTCTTTATTGTGTTGAGTGTGTGCTCGATCTCTGGCACGCACACTCTCCCTACCCCCTCCCCTCCCATCCTCTCTCCTCCCTCCCCATCATTGATTCCTACTGTTGGGTCTTGAGCCACTTAGCTCCACCTTAGTCTCCCCTCAGGCCCTGAGGATTGGAGCCAGTTGTCTATGGACTGAGATCTCTGTGAGGCCCAAATACAATTTTCCTCTTCTATAACTGTTTTTGTCAGGTCTCTTAGTCACACCAGAGAAAAAGCTGACTAAAACATCTAGAAATCAATACTGGGAAAGGACCATAGAGAAATAAAATTGCTCCTTTGTGTAGATAAACACATGCTCCATACACTAAGGGTATTATACAGAAATAGCATTCTTCTAAACCCACACATAATACTACCTTAAAAAATGTATTTGTTTTTCTTCTTCCTATTTGGTGTTCCATCTATATCTAAGCACAAACTTGAAAGTTATAACCATTACTTAGAAAAAATTATTTATTTATTTATGGTACCAGGGACTGAACTCAGGAACACTTAAACACTGAGTGGCTCAGTGTTAAGTATACATATTTATTTATTAGAGACAGGATCTTTCTAAGTTATTTAGGGCCTCACTAAATTGCCGAGGCTGGGTTTGAACTTGTAATACTCCTATGAGGCTTCAAATTTTAGATCCTTTTCCTGACTTCAAGGAACATAAAGCAGTTTTTTTTTTTTTTTACATTTTTTATGAAAGACGTTTATGTAGAGTTTTGTAGTATTTTTTTAGTAGAATTTTACTTCTTTGCTATTCAGAATTGACCTCTGTATTCATCTTTATTCATGGTACACAGTACTACATATAGTTGTGGAAGTAACAGTGATGTGGATCGCTTAATCCAACACTACAAAAATATCAAATATCAAGAGCTGACACAACTTTGCCTTAGAGACCACCAGACTGGAGTTTGTCCTGTTGTGTTCAAGAACATTAGAATGTTCATCAATGTTTATGGTTTTAATACTACTGAAGGCTATCACAGTGGCTGGATATGTGCTGAAAGCTGAAGTTTCAAATTTGTTGGTTTTTTTTAAACAAAGAAATATTTTAAATAAAGCCTATTTCAAATTGTCTCATAGCAAAAGAATAAAATCTTATTAAGTATTAGTGTCATTATAGTGAAATGAAAATGTTGTTACACTTAATACTGTTTTGATAAATATTAGGGGTTAACCCTAATGTAACAAAAATTAAAATAAAA